>NW_017670531.1:525041-579098 GCF_001879085.1 Nicotiana attenuata
TCCCCCCCCCCCCAAGTGTTTGAATGTGAAGAATACGAATTGGAACACTGGAAATCTTGCACCTTCGAGGATCCCACTGATGAATTGCTAGACAATCTCCAACTCGGTAAAAAACTTTGCTTCCCCTTAGGAATTTATGCTATCGAGCAAAAGACTATCTAACAATCCTCTAGTGGTTTGAACTTGTGAACGGTCGAGTAACCTTTGCTTGATAGCAAACTCACTTTCCCGGTGGAAATTTCGCTATCGAGCAAAAGATTACCTAACCGCCCCGGAGTGGTTCTTTGCTTGTGTGCCTTGTTATTAAAGGTCTTATTGCTGCTGTTGAAACTTTCTTCGTAGCATGATTTCTATTGCTATCTCGTTAAAAACCTTGCAAGAAAAACCCAATTGGGACAAAAAATGGACGACGGGAAAAGAGTGCGGCACATACTTTCAGCACAGACGATATTCATCAGCAATAGTATCTCTTGAGGTGTGCCACGTTCTAGTTGCTGGGCAACTTTTCTCCATCTTGATTCTCTAACTCGTACAAACCTTTCCCGCTGACAACTGAAACCCGGTAGGGGCCTTCCCATGTTGGACCTAGCTTCCCTGCATTGAGCTTCCAGGTATTTTGAGTTACTTTCCTTAGGACCAACTCTCCTACTTTGAAATAACGGAGGTTGGCTCTTCGATTATAATATCGTTCCGTTCTCTGCTTTTGGGTTGCCATTCTTATATGCGCTAAGTCCCTGCGCTCATCGAGTAGCTCCAAGTTGATTAACATTGCTTCGTTGTTTGACTCTTCATTTTCTTGGAAATATCTCAAGACGGGCTTCCCTACTTCCACCGAGATTGAAGCTTATGCCCCGTACACAAGGTAAAAAGGAGTTTCTCCTGTGCTTGATTTGGTCATTGTTCTGTACGGCCATAGCACTCCAGGCAGTTCTTCAGGCCATTTGCCTTTGGCCACTTCCAACCTTTGCTTGAGATTTTGTATAATCACTTTGTTCGTTGATTCCACTTGACCATTTGTGCTTGGATGATAAGGGGAAGATGTGATTCTCTTTATTTTCAAATCTTCAAGGAACTTTGTGATCTTTGTGCCAATAAATTATAGCCCATTATCGCATGCTATCTCTTTCGGTATTCCAAACCTGCAGATTATGTTTTCGCACAAGAAATACACTACCTCACGTTCGCCGATCTTTTGATAAAGGACCTGCTTCAACCCACTTAGAAAAGTAGTCAGTCAAAATGAAAAGTAACCTTACCTTACCGGGAGTCGGCGGCAGCTGATAACTAGGGATTTTGACGTGTTTCATGCTCGTTCTTGCTTACGCTTTGATTATAAATTCTTACAAAATAGTCCCAAAAGGCTCATAAGTTGTGCTTGATTGCAGGTTTGATCAACAAAGTGACGAGATGTCAAAGATCGGCTCAAAAGGAGTGAAACCTACACAAGTACCAAAGACAAGACAACTCAGGACAAACAGGCCTAGTGCGCCCGCACTACACTTTGTGCGATCCGCACTAGGGAGATTCAGAGACCTGGATTTTAAGGCATCAAAGCAGTGCGGCCGCAGTAGATATTGTGCAGCCTGTACTGAAGACACATGGCCGCACTACCATTTTATGCGGTCCGCGGAAGCAAACTTCAGAGAGATGTCAAGTGCCAAGGTTCAAGCCTGTGCGGTCCGCGGTCGTGTTTGTGCGGACCGCGCTAGATGCCTCCGCGATCGCAGTCCATTCTGCGCGGTCTGCGGAACCTGGGTTCAGAGAGTTGATTTTTCAGAGTCAAGAGCCTAGTGCGGCCGCACACCATTTTGTGCGGTCCGCACTGACCCCGCAGGGGCAATTTTGTCCAGTTTTTCCAGCTTAGTATAAATAGAACATTTTTCCATTTTTAGGGTATCAGATATTAGAATACTGTAGCTGCACTCGTGAGACGATATTGTTTAGCCATTTTCGGCATTTTTACGTAGTTTTAATCATTGAAACTTTGTATTTACTTTAGTAATTAATTAATATATCTTTCTCTTCATCTATTTCTCTGATTTTATCTTCAAGCATGAGTAGCTAGACCCATTAGCTAGGGTTGTGGCTCAACCCTAGTATGGGTAATTGATGGGTGTTGTGATTTAAGGTTAGATTGATTATGGGTGTTTGTTATTTGGGTCAATTTTATGGTTTAATTTATGAATTAGTGGTTGCAAACACTATTTTGTGCTAAGTTGACTTGGGCTCTTCTTGAGAAAGAGAGCCTAAGTCTCCAAAATTGACTCAACAAGGAATTGGGATGGACTCAAGGAATTTGATAGTCCCAATTAAAGGGTTAAACCTCGAGAGAGTAATTACCCGACTTGAACCCTAGTTGCTTGGGCAAATATGCATACCCAATTGGTCTCGAGAGAGTCAATTGGGCAACACCACTCTTTCTACCGAGAGGTGTAGAGTGGGTAGTATTGAGCAACGGTTATAACATATTTCCCCAATCATGTCAATCGTGCCTTAGATGCAATTACCCGTCAATTAGCCACCTAGGTGAAGGTCACTACCCTAGTGCCTTTTAAACCATTAGATACAACTTGTAGCAATTTACTCTTAGTCTAATTTAGTTGCAATTATAATTTGTAGTTGGTTAAAAGTAGAATTATAGAGAAAAACCCAAAAATTATGAAAAGTGCAATTAAGAACACATACACGATCCTAAGCTAAATAGATACTCAACTCCAATCCTAGCTCTCTGTGGATTCGATCCCGACCCACAAATCGGGTAAAAGCTATTGCGACCCTCTCTCGCTACTTTTTAGTGGTGCGGAGTTGGAAGCGATCACTTTTTGGTGCCATTGCCGGGGAGCTAACGGTTTTGGCTATCTATTTAGTTAGTTTTGTGTGTTGTTCTTCTTTCCTTCTTTGTTACTAATTTGCGTGTGTGATTACTACAGGTACCAAATGACTTTAAATGCTAATAACCCTCTTGGAATGTGTTTGCAGGGGAGGAGGTTGATGAAATTGGAGAGGATGAGGTGCCTCTTGTACCTCCCGGACCACGACGAGGCCGCCAGGCCAATGCTAATGAAAATGTTCTAGACCCTCCTCTGCCACCTCCAAGAGCAGTTTCGCGGGTGTTATCGAACCAGGGCTATGCGAGTGCTACTGTCCCACCCAGAATTCGGGCGGGCAATTTTCAGATAACTAATGTGATGTTGACCTTACTTGAGCAGCGTGGGTATTTCACGGGCGTTGCGGATCAAAATGCCTACAAACATCTAAAAGGGTTCGTGGATACATGTTGGGGTAGCATGCAGAAGAATGTGTCCGAAGATGCTCTTAGGTTGATACCTTTCCCCTTTTTACTTCGGGGGAAAGCATTGGATTGGCTAGAGAGACTCCCCAACCATTCCATCACAACTTGGGATGAGTTGGCGGATAAGTTTATTGCTAAATTTTTCTCACCCGGGCACATGGCGGCACTTCGAGATGAGATATTGGCTTTCAAGCAAGAGCCCACGGAACCTTTGCATGAGATTTGGGAGCGGTTTAGAACGATGGTGAAGGAATGCCCCAATAATGATATGACGGAGGCGATGATACAACAAACCTTCTATCGGGGCATCAATACTACAAATCAATGCATAGTCAATCAATTGTCCGGGGGTAATTTCATGAAGTTGCCTTATGACGAAGCTTGCGAGATTCTTGATGAGATGGCGGATACATCCTCCAAATGGCAAAGTAGAGCCAATGTTCCTCAAGGTGACCCTACGGTTATTCATTTGCATAAGGAATTACACGATCATGGGCAAGCTATAGTGGAGTTGACAACTACTATGAACCAATTGGCTAAGGCACAGTTGCAACAAGTCCAAAACCCTCGCCAAGTGAATGCTATGGAAGGTGTTAGTATGCTTACCAACAAGAGAAGGCAAAGAAGGCAACAAAACCAAGGAAATTCTGAGCAATTTGGTGATGATTGTGATGGGTTTCAAAATGATGGCTATGATGAGCAAAATAAAGAGGTACAATATGTTAACAACTATCAAGGAAATAGAGGCAACTCTTCAAACCAACAATGGCAACCTCAAGGAAATTGGGGTAATCAACAACAAGGTGGTGGTAATTGGAACAATAACAACCAAGGTGGTAATTGGGGGAAAAACAATCAAGGCAACCAAGGGAATTGGAATGGTAATAACAACAATTGGAACAATAATGGTCAAGGCGGGTGGAACAACAATGGAAACCAAGGCAACCGGGGGCAAGGCTTTCAAAGGCCCCCGATGTACCAACAACCGAACAATCCGCCTTCGTTTCAATCTCAAGGATCTAGTTTTTCGGGTAATGATATGGGAAGAATAGAAATGATGTTTGAACAAATGATGAAGAAGAACCAAGATTCCGATGCTCAATTGGCTTTCCAAAATACCTCTATCCGAAACTTGGAGGTGCAATAATTAGGCCNCGGACCTTCCACATCTTCAGCCATTCCTCCTGGTCCTTCCACATCAGCAGGCCCGGAGATCCCATCTAGCCGGGCCCATCCCATCACTGCCCACCGGATAAGCCAGGCTCTGCTAAGTATAAACAACTTGATGCAGACTGCCTCATCCAAGTTGTCCACATTGACTACTACTGTAGCGGCTCAGTCAGCTCCCCCAGCCCCACAGGTACCCCAGTCGATCGAGGATGCACTCAAAGAGATACTTGAGAACCAGAAGAAGATCCTCGGCACTCAGGCTGCACTCACAAAGGTAGTGGATACACATAGCAAGGCTCTCAAGGAGCTTGCTAAGGAGCATAGGAAGCTACGAAAGACACGGGCCTCCAAGGAGTCCGTGAAGGAGTTGCGGGCAGACCTAGAGGCCTCCGAAGAAGAGGAGGATGATCCCTAGAGCAGATGATGCTATCATCCAGTTGGCGGACCCACCGGAGACCTCCTCCAGTCAGTCACAGGATGCACCAGTTCCATAGTCTGTCGATGTCCAGGCCCAGGTTCCAGTAGCTGAGGAGCAAACCACCGGGGACCAGTCTGAGGTCCCCGAGCACACAGAGGACCCAGGGACCACCCATGATCCTATGCAGACAGACACGACTTAGGGAGTCTTCTATATCCTTTTTCTCTATCTTTTTGGTGCTTATTTGGACTAGTTGGCATTGGGGACAATGCCAGCTTTTATTCGAGGGGGTGCGCCCTACATTTTTGGATGACTGTATCTATTGTTTCCATTTTATATTTTCTTGATTTTCATTTGGTCTGTATATAATTTTATATTTAGTTACTTTTATCACACTTTTTATCTTTTCTTTGTCTGTATATAAAGTTACATTTCATTGTATATATTCATCCCGTCTATTGTATATTCAAATCCCCTCTTGTATATATTTATTCTATTTTCCGCAATTTTTTTTCATTTTTAGCTTCTTATTTGTGATTCGTAGCTTCTTGTTTTTGAAATTTGCAATAAGCCTTTGGTTTTCTTAATGCCACGGTTCTTTCCAAATATGGAGTGTTGTGTGAACCAGGTGGCTCTTCCCAATGATAGATTGTGTGACAACCTTCTTAAGGGTTTGAGTCCGTTTTTTCTTTTTTGTTTCTAGTAGTTTGTAGTTAAGGGTACCTCAAGCAAAGCTTCACTTGGGCCTAGCACATTTGCCTTTGATCTTATGGTCAAAAACAAATGGTTGTGTTTAGGATGGTGAAAGTCGTGACCTTGAGACTCTTGTGTTGACCGATGTTCATCAAGTGGTTTTTCGGGACCATTGTGTGCTCAAATCGTTTCTAAGGTCTTTGTGGGCCCCCGACTCTATGTCTTTAGCAATCCCTTAGCTTGTGTGGCGAGTAATTGAATTGCGAGTCCAAGTCCCGAGCCATTGGTCTAGAACTTGCCTTGAATGTTTGTTGAGGCAAAATCCTAAGTGAATTTTGACTTGAGACGTGATTATAGGCTCTCCTTGATCCAAATGATAGATTGAACAATTCCATAGCCTACCAATGATAAGATCCCTAGTCAAGCCCTTTTGAGCCTTAGACCTTTTTCTTTCAAGAACCATGATACAAGCCTATACCTGTTCTAAAAGATACCCTCTCTTGGCACCCAAATCTTCCCTTTAGCACATGGCAAAAGTATAAGTTTGGGGGGGGGGGGGAGAGATGAGGATTGCAACAAAGTGGTAAAAAGGCACAAAAGTGAAGAAAAGGAAAGGCAATGAAAAAGAAAGAAAAGAAAAAAGACAAAAAGAAAGTTCAATGTGAAAAAGAGTAAAAAGGGATTCAAGAAAAGCAATGAAAAAGAAAGAAAGGTGTGGAAAGTTGAAAAAAGGAAAAAAAAAGGTTTGAAATGCATGAGAAAGAGTGACAATGTGTCTCTCTAACGCCTTAGAAAGAAGTGAAATGACTCAAAGAGTCAAGTGAATTGTGCCAAATGAATCAAAAGAAGTGCTTAAAGGAAGATGGAAACCACTTGAACAAAAACATGACCTACCCTGAACCAAAAACCTTCACAATGACTCCACAAAAGCCCTATATGATCTTGAGTTGAATGAAGCTTACATTAGTGGATACTTACATAAGGGGCAAGCATATGGTACCTAGAGCCGGACTTGTGACCTTCCCTTGAGAGAGATGAGTGAATTCCCATTAACCTCGTTTTGTGTGCCACTATTCTAAAGGTGAGGTTTGCTTAGGGAGAGTTGAGGATGTGTGAGTTTGGGTTCCACAATGACTAAAGTAATTGAAAGAGTTCTTTGATGTGTTGAGTCAACTCTTGATGCTCTTGTGTCGCACTTGATCCATTGTTTTTCAAAGGTTAAATGTTGTTAATGATTCATTTGTATTGAGGGCATGTTAGTCCCAATTGATGCTAGTTGAGGTTACTTTAGGATAGCTAAAAATTCTTGGATTTTACCTCAAGGGGTGGTCTTATTTTGTTTGCTTGAGGACAAGCAAAAGCTTAAGTTTGGGGGAGTTGATAACTAGGAATTTTGACGTGTTTCATGCTCCTTCTTGCTTACGCTTTGATTATCAGTTCTTACAAAATAGTCCCAAAAGGCTCATAAGTTGTGCTTGATTGCAGGTTTGAGCAACAAAGTGACGAGATGTCAAAAATCGGCTCAAAAGGAGTGAACCCTGCACAAGTATCAAAGACAAGACAACTCAGGACAAACAAGCCTAGTGCGGCCGCACTACACTTTGTGCGGTCCGCACTAGGGAGATTCAGAGACTGGATTTTAAGGCATCAAAGCAGTGCGGCCGCAGTAGATATTGTGCGGCCCGCACTGAAGACACCGCGGCCGCACCACCATTTTATGCGGTCCGCGGAAGCAATCTTCAGAGAGATGTCAAGTGCCAAGGTTCAAGCGTGTGCGGTCCGCGGTCGTGTTTGTGTGGACCGCGCCAGATGCCTCCGCGGCCGCAGTCCATTATATGCGGTCCGCGGAGCCTAGGTTCAGAGAGTTGATTTTTCAGAGTCAAGAGCCTAGTGCAGCCGCACACCATTTTGTGCAGTTCGCACTGACCCCGCAGGGGCATATTTGTCCAGTTTTTCCAGAATAGTATAAATAGAACATTTTTTCATTTTTAGGGTATTAGATATTACAATACGGTAGCTGAGCTCGTGAGACGATATTTACTTTTGTAATTAATTAATATGTCTTTCTCTTCATCTATTTCTCTGATTTTATCTTCAAGCATGAGTAGCTAGACCCATTAGCTAGGGTTGTGGCTCAACCCTAGTGTGGGTAATTGATGGGTGTTGTGATTTAAGGTTAGATTGATTATGGGTGTTTGTTATTTGGGTCAATTTTATGGTTTAATTTCTGAATTAGTGGTTGCAAACACTAGTTTGTGCTAAGTTGACTTGGGCTCTTCTTGAGAAAGAGAGCTTAAGTCTCCAGAATTAACTCAACAAGGAATTGGAATGGACTCAAGGGATTTGATAGTCCTTAATTTTTCCAATTCCGTCTTGTATCTCCAATATTTGTCTCATTGCTTCATATCTCTTAGAACTTCAACCTTCGTGCCAACACACATTTCTAAGTTGGTAAATGTCCAAACTTGCGCAATCTACTGAGCAATAGAAGGCCATTATTTGGTCAATTTACATTATCAAATTATTCTAAAATTTTTACCTATTCAATTCAAGTATCCGTATCATCTTATTTCGGGTTGTCGATATTAATCTTCACGCACCCGTTAATTCTAATTTTTGCCACATGAGTCGGGGTACTATCCCATAAATCCCAAAATGGTTGATACCGTATTCCAGGCCTCGATAACTTTATGATTAGCCAATAATAAAAAAAAATTAGAGTGTTTTCAAGTCAATTGACTACCATATCTGTCACGACCCAAGTTCGACCTCCGTGAACTGTCGTGACGACACCTAGTCTCTACGACTAGGTAAGCCTAACAATTGCGGAAAAGAAATGAAATACGGAAAAACAAATAAAAACTTAAGATAAATAAAGAAAGAAATGTTTAAGATGCCGCTCGGCATAAACCAATACATGTTCTCAAAAATTGGAACAACTCCCAAAACCCGGAATCTCATGAATCACAAGCTAAGAATGTTTACATAAAGTTCTAACTCCAGAATATCTAGTCAACAGAGAGTACAGAAGACCTAAAACTAACAGAAAGAGATAGAGAGAGACTCCTCGGTCTGCGGACGCGGCAGATATACCTCAAACTCTCCCAAAGTCGCCTCGTCTCGCTAACGATATGGCTGAGTAGATGAACCTGGATCTGCACGCGGAAAACATGTGCAGAAAAGGGCATGAGTACACCACGGCGGTACCTAGTAAGTTCCATGCCTAACCTCGGTCGAGTAGTGACGCGGTAGGTCAGGGCCCTACCGGTCATACATATATATATATAAGGAAATGAAACAGTATAAAGCAACACATGGTAATAAGAATAATAACAACTACAACAGAGATAAAATCAAAGAAAGAAGATAGCTCTACACAGATGTAGCAACCGGGGATCTACCAGGATACCATCCTGTAGTCCCCAATAGTAAATAACCAGCAACTGGGGATCTACAGGATAACGTCCTGTAGTCCCCAAATGTAAATATCCAGTGGATCTCCCGGGTGTCATCCCGTAGTCCAACTCATAGTGCGCAGGGGATCTACCGGAATACCAATCCGTAGTCCCAAATGTAAATACCCAGTACTGGGGTAATCTACCGGGTGAAGTCCCGTAGTTCCAATATAACTGTGCAGGGGGATCTACCGAATTACCGATCCATAGTCCCAAATAAATAGGCAAGGGGGATTTACCGGGATACCGCCCGTAGTCCGAAAGTAAACACACAGCAGCAACACGAATAATATTCAATTCAATCCAATTTCATACCAAGGTAAAACAGGTATTTCTAACCTACCACGCTGTACAGAATTTAAATAAAGCAGTTTGAGCAAGTAAAACAATTGAGTCATTTAGACATGCTTTCCTAAGCTAACAATATGCTTAAATTGCAAGTAGTATAAACAGGGAAGAAAACACAATTATAGTTACTTAATGAAAACCGGATTTTCAACAATTAGCACATGTAAGCACTCGCCACCTCACGTACAAGGCATTTCATATATCAACAATACAAAATCCTAAGGGGAGTTCCCCCACACAAGGTTAGGCAAGCCACTTACCTCGAACCAGCTCAATCAATTTGATATCGCGTTCTTGACACAAGTACCCGACTCCAAATGGCCCAAATCTATTCAAAGTAATTGCATAATGTAAATATAACTTCAAGTAACTAATTCAACTAATTAATTCGAAGCTAACACGCGAAATTAGAAAATTGCCCTAAAAGTCCCCCAGGTCCACGTTTCGGAATCAGATAAAATTTGCAAAACTAGAATCCTCACACTCTCACGAGTTCATACATACCAAATACACGAAAATCGGACCACAAACAACCCCTCAAATCCCCAATTCCAAGTCTCCAATTTCAAACCCTAAACCCCAAAATTATCCCTTATTTTCCATAAATTTCTTGCCAAATCAGTAGAAAAATACCATAATAATGAGTTTAGGTTCCAACAACCTTACCTCCTCGAAGCTCACTTGATTCTCTCTCAAAAACCTCCCAAAAAGCTCAAAATCCGGATGAAAATGGTGAAGGAATGGGCAAAAATCGTGATTGAAACCTTATATAGGTTCTGGCCCAGGGTTTTCGCACCTGCGGCCATTTCCTCACACCTGCGGACCCGCACCTGCGGTCCCAGATGCGCATCTGCGAGAATTCACTTAAAGCACCAAGCCGCACCTGCGGTCTCACAGGTGCGCTCCAGCTCTCGCACCTGCGACTTCAGAACTCCAAACGCCCAGCCGCATTTGTGGCTTCTCCATCGGCAGGCACCTGCGGTCCCATGCACACAGGTGCGGTTATGACAGATCCAGCCAACTTCAGATTTTTCCTAAGTCCAATTCAACATTCGTTAAGTACCCGAAACTCACCCGAGACCCCCGAGACCTCAAACAAACATGCCAACCAATCCTAAAACATCATACGAACTTATTCCAACCCTCGAATCACATCAAACAATGCTAAAACCACAAATCACTCTCCAATCCAAGCCTAAGGATTCGCAAAACTTCAAAATTCCGCTTTCGATCAAAAATTCTATCAAACCTCGTCCGAATGACCTAAAATTTTGCACACATGCCCCAAATGACACGACGGACCTATTCCAATATCCAAAATTCCATTCCGACCCCGATTTCAAAATCTCACTATCGAACTTGAAACTTCAAAAATTTGACTTTCGGCATTTCAAGCCTAAATAAGCTACGGACTTCCAAACACAATTCGAACACGCCCCAAAGCCTGAAATCACCCAATGGAGCTAACGGAACCAAAGGAATTCCATTCCGAGGCCGTCTTCACACTGCTCCGACCATGGTTCAAATTCTAAAGCTTAATCTCTCATTTAGGGACTAAGTGTCCCAAAACTCTCCGAAACTCCAAACGAATCCTCCCGGCAATTCACTATAGCAGAAATAAATACGGGGAAAGCAATTAATAGGGGATCGGGGCGTTAATTCTTAAAATGAACGGCCGGGTCGTTACGTCCTCCCCCTCTTAAAACATTCATTCGTCCTCGAACGAGCATAGAGACATACCTGAAGTGGTGAAAAGATGAGGGTACGGCTACGCATATCCTGCTCGGTCTCCTAAGTTGCCTCCTCGACCAGATGACCCTGCCACTGAACCTTCACTGATGCAATGTTCTTTGACCTCAGCTTCCGAACCTGCCTGTCCAATATCGCCACTTTCTCCTCAATGTAAGATAGATCCTTGTTCAACTGGACTGAACTGAAATCCAACACGTGCAACGGATCACCGTGATACCTTCAGAGCATCGAAACATGAAATACCGGATGAACTCCTGCCAAGCTGGGAGGTAAGGCAAGCTCATAAGCAACCTTCCCGACACGCTGCAATATCTCAAAAGGACCAATAAACCTCAGACTCAATTTCCCTTTCTTCCCAAATCTCATAACGCCCTTCATAGGCGAAACCCGAAGCAAGACCCGCTCTTCAACCATATTGGAAACATCACGAACCTTCCGATCCGCATAACTCTTTTGTCTGGACGGGGCTGTACAAAGTCTATCCTGAATCACCTTAACCTTCTCCAAGGCGTCCTGAACCAAGTCGGTGCCCAATAATCTAGCCTTTCCCAGCTCAAACCAACCCACCGGGGACCTACATCGCCTACCATACAAGGCCTCATACAGTGCCATCTGAATGCTGGATTGGTAGCTGTTGTTGTAGGCGAACTCACCCAGTGGCAAGAGCTGATCACAAGAACCTCCAAACTCCATCACACACGCACGAAGCATATCCTCAAGAATCTGAATAGTGCGCTCGGATTGTCCGTCCGTCTGGGGGTGAAATACTGTGCTCAACTCCACCCGAGTGCCCAACTCATGCTGTACGGCCCTCCAGAACCGCGATGTGAACTGAGTACCTCTGTCTGATATGATGGAAACTAGAATACCATGCAGACGAACGATCTCCCGGTTATAAATCTCCGCCAACCGCTCCGAAGAATAGGTAGTACACATAGGAATGAAGTGCGCGGACTTGGTCAGCCGATCCACAATCACCCAACTGGCATCGAACTTCCTCAAAGTCCATGGGAGCCCACTACGAAGTCCATGGTGATCCACTCCCATTTCCACTCCGGAATCTCTATCTGCTGAAGCAACCCACCAGGCCTCTGGTGCTCATACTTTACCTGCTGACAATTGAGGCACCGAGCTACAAACCCAACTACATCTTTTTTCATCCGCCTCAACCAATAGTGCCGTCTCAAATCCTGGTACATCTTCCCGACACCCAGATGGATGGAATATCGCGAACTATGGGCCTTCTCTAGAATTAACTCTCGAAGCCCATCAACATTGGGTACACAAATCCGACCCTGCATCCTCAATACCCCATCATCACCAATGGTAACATCTTTGGAATCACCTCGCAGAACCTTGTCCTTGAGGACAAGCAAATGAGGGTCATCAAACTGACGCTCTCGGACACAATCAAACAAGGAAGACCGAGAAACCACACAAGCAAGGACCCGGCTGGGCTCCGAAAGATCCAATCTCACAAACTGGTTGGCTAAGGCCTGAACATCCATCGCCAAGGGCCTCTCTACTGCTGGTATATCGGCCAAACTCCCCAAACTCTCCGCCCGGCGACTCAAAGCATTGGCCACCACATTGGCCTTGCCCGGGTGATACAAGATAGTGATATCATAGTCCTTCAGCAGCTCTAACCACCTCCTCTGGCGCAAATTAAGGTCCTTCTGCTTGAACAGATGCTGCAAACTCTAATGATCAGTATAAATCTCACAAGGCACACTGTACAAATAATGACACCAGATCTTCAAGGCATGAACAGTAGTAGCTAACTCGAGATCATGGACAGGATAATTCTTCTCATGTACCTTTAACTATCTGGAGGCGTAGGCAATCAGCCTACCGTCCTGCATCAATACCGCTCTAAGGCCAATCCTCGAGGCATCAGAATAGATAGCATAAGACCTCGAACCGGTAGGCAATATCAAAACTAGAGTTGTAGTCAAAGCAGTCTTCAGCTTCTGAAGGCTCTCCTCACACTCTTCTGTCCACTAGAACGGAGCACCCTTCTGGGTCAGCCTGGTCATAGGTGCTGCAATGGATGAAAATCCCTCAATAAATCGACGGTAATAACCCGCCAAGCTAATAAAACTACGGATCTCTGTAGCTAAGGATGGTCTGGGCCAACTCTGCACTACTTCCACTTTCTTTGGATCCACCTTTATCCCCTCACTCGATACCACGTGACCCAAGAATGCCACGGAATCCAACCAAAACTCATATTTCAAGAACTTGGCATATAAATTCTTTTCTCTCAAAGTCTGAAGCACTGTCCTCAGGTGCTGCTCATGATCTTCCCGACTCCGGGAGTATATCAGAATGTCATCAATAAATACAATGATGAATGAGCCAAGATATGGCCGGAATACACTGTGCATCAAATGCATAAAGGGTGCTGGGGCATTGTTCAGCCCAAATGACATAACAAGGAACTCGTACTGACCATACCGAGTCTTGAAGGTAGTCTTTGGGATATCTGGCTCCCGAATCTTCAACTGATGATAGCCTGAATGCAAGTAAATCTTAGAAAACAAACGGGCACCCTGTAACTGATCAAACAGGTCATCAATACGAGGCAAAGGATAACGGTTCTTCATTGTAACCTTGTTCAACTAGCGATAATCAATGCACATACGCATAGAACTGTCCTTTTTCTTCACAAACAAGATATGAGCACCCCAACGTGATACACCGGGCTGAATAAAACCCTTATCAACCAATTCCTGTAACTGCTCCTTCAACTCCTTCAACTCAGGAGGAGCCATATGGTACATAGGAATAGAAATGGGCTGAGTGCCCGGCAACAGATCAATGCCAAAATCAATATCTCTATCGGGCGGCATGCCCGGAAGATCAGCTGGTAAAACATCAGAGAAATGCTGTACTACTGGGATTGAATCAACTGTAGGGGTATTAATACTGACATCTCTCACATAAGCTAGACATGCGTCACACCCCTTCTCAACCATGTGCTGAGCCTTAAGGAATGAAATAACTCTACTGGAAGTATGATCTAAGGTACCCTTCCACTCTACTCGCGGTACACCTGGCATAGCCAGCGTCACGATTTTTGCGTGACAATCAAGAATAGCATAATGGGGCGACAACCAGTCCATGCCCAAGATAACATCAACGTCTACCATGCTGACCAATAATAAATCAGCTCTGGTCTCAAAACCACTAAGAGCAATCAAACACGACCGATGAATGCAGTCCATAACAAGAGAATCTCCAATAGGAGTACAAACATAAACAAGAGAACTCAAGGAATCCCAAGATATGCCCAAATGCGGGGCAAAATAAGAGGACACATAAGAATAAGTGGAGCATGGATCGAATAAAATCGATTTATCACTATGACAGACCAGGATAATACCTGTGATGACAGAGTCGGAGGCGACAGCCTCAGTACGGGCAGGAAGGGCATAGTATCTGGCCTGGCCTTCCCCCTCTAGGGCGACCTCTATCTCCCCGACCTCGACCTCTAGCTGGCGGGGCAGGTGGGGTAGCAACTGGTGCTGTAACTATAGCCTGGGAACTCTGCGGGGCACGCTGTGGCTGAGAAGTCTGTGGAGGTGCACCCCTCCTAAGTCTGGGACAATCCCTCACTATATGGCATGTGTCGCCACACTCAAAACAAGCTCTGGGAGGACGTGGCAGCTGTGACTGGCCACTGAAAGCACCTCGTGCAGGAGGCGCACTGGATACTGGAGGTGCATAATAGGGCTCCTGAGGTCTAGGAGGAGCTGGAATACCACTGGCTGCTAGAAGAGCTGAATGAACGGGGCAACTCATATAACCCCTACCATGACGAGCTGTAGCTGGGGCACGGGCACCAGAATAATTGGCTCGACTCTCGAGACCTCTTGACCTCCCTCTCCTCTCTGTCCCGAGGCATGCATACCATCTAGTCTCCTAGCAATGCTCACCACCTGCTGATAAGAAAATCTATCTCCAACTTCCAAGCCATGGTAGACCTGATGCTGGGAATAAGCCCCTCAATGAACCGGCGAACTCTCTCGCGAACAGTAGAAACCAAAGCTGGTGCATGTCTCGCCAAGTCAGTGAAACAGACATCATACTCCGAGACAGTAGTACCCTGCGCAAATGCTCAAACTCTGCGCGCCATGCATCCCCGAGGCTCTGAGGAATATACTCTCTCAAGAACATATCTGAAAACTGAGTCCAAGTCAGGGAAGCTGCCTCATCTGGACTGTCTAACTCATAAGTATGCCACCACTGATAGGCGGCTCCTCGAAGCTGGAAGGTAGTGAAGGAAACCCCGCTCTATCCTGATATACCCATGGTACGGAGGATACGGTAGCACTCCTCTAGAAATCCCAGAGCATCATCTGATGCTAGTCCACTGAATATAGGAGACTGATACTTCTTGAACCTCTCAAGCCTCTTATGCTCCTCCTCTGAAGCTACTGCCCTCTCCTCGGGCTGAGCTGGGGCTACAGGCTGTGCCGCTATAATCTGTGGGACCTGCTCAACATGCACTAGGTGCTCAGGAGTGCGGGCGGCGGGAGTCTGTGCTCCACCCCCGGCCTGGGATGTGGCTGCAGCAAGGGAAAGCAACCTTGCCTGAGCTAGAGTGGTGTACATTCTCATAAACTGCGCAAGAGTCTCCTGGAGAGCTAGAGTAGTAGTAGCAGTAGGCGTGTCGGGCGCCTGGGCTCCAGCTGGAATTGCTGGTGGCTCTTCGGTAGCATCTCGTGCGGGTGCTCTGGCTGTACTGCATGCGCGTCCTCGGCCACTACCGTGGCCCTGACCTCTGACGGCTCTCGCAGGGGGCGCAGGTGTCTGCTCACCTCCAGTAGCACGTGTCCTCACCATCTGTGAGAGAATAGAAGACAGAAGTTTAAAATTTCGATATGAAAAATCTCGCACGACAAGGAATTCAAATAAAATTTAATTTTCTTAACAGTTACATAGCCTCTCGTAGATAAGTACAGATGTCTCCGTACCGATCCGCGAGACTCTAACAAACTGACATGTGATTCATGAATCCTATGAACCTAGAGCTCTGATACCAACTTGTCACGACCTAAGTTCCCCCTTCGTGAACTGTCATGATGACACCTAGTCTCTACGACTAGGTAAGCCTAACAATTGCGGAAAAGAAACGAAATGCGGAAAAACTAATAAAAAGTGAAGATAAATAAAGATAGAAACATTTAAGATGCCGCTCGGCATAAACCAACACATGTTCTCAAAAACTGGAACAACTCCCAAAACCCAGAATCTCATGAAATCACAAGCTGAGAATGTTTACATAAAGTTCTAACTCCAGAATATCTAGTCAACAGAGAGTACAAAAGACCTAAAGCTAACAGAAAGAGATAGAGAGACTCCTCGGTCTACGGACACGGAGATACACCTCAAAGTCCCGAAAGTTGCCTCGTCTCGCTAACGATATGGCTGAGCAGATGAACCTGGATCTGCACACGGAAAACATGTGCAGGAAAGGGCATGAGTACACCACCGCAGTACCCAGTAAGTGCCAAGCCTAACCTCGGTCGAGTAGTGACGAGGAAGGTCAGGGCCCTAACCGGTCATGAACATATATATATATATATATATATATATATATATATATATATATATATATATTAGGAAATGAAACTGTATAAAGCAACACATGGTAATAAGAATAACAACAACTACAACAGAGATAAAATCACAGAAAGAAGATAGCTCTACACAGAGGTAGCAACCGGGGATTTACTACGATACCGTCCCGCAGTCCCCAAATGTAAATAACCAGCAACCGAGGATCTACCAGGATACCGTCCTGTAGTAACCAAATGTAAATATCCAGTGGATCTCCCGGGTGTCATCCCGTAGTCCAACTCATCGTGCGTAGGGGATCTACCGGAATACCAATCCCTAGTCCCAAATGTAAATACCCAGTACTGGGGAAATCTACCGGGTGCAGTCCCGTAGTTCCAATATAACTTTGCAGGGGGATCTACCAGAATACCGATCCGTAGTCCCAAATAAACAGGCAAGGGGGATTTACCGGGATATCGCCCGTAGTCCCAAAGTAAACATACATCAGCAACACGAAGAATATTCAATTCAATCCAATTTCATACCAAGGTAAAATAGGTATTTCTAACCTAGCACGCTGCAAAGAATTCAAATAAAGCAGTTTGAGCAAGTAAAACAATTAAGTCAATTAGACATGCTTTCCTAAGCTAACAGTAGGCTTAAATTGCAAGTAGTATAAACAGGGAAGAAAACACAATTATAGTTACTTAATGAAAATGGGATTTTCAACAACTAGCACATGCATGCACTCGTCACCTCACATACAAGGATTTCATATATTAAAAATACCAAATCCTAAGGGGAGTTCCCCCCCCCCCCCCACAAGGTTAGGTAAGCCACTTACCTCGAACCAGCTTAATTAACTCGATATCGCATTCTTGCCACGAGTACCCAACTCCAAATGGCCCAAATCTATGCAAAGTAATTGCATAATGTAAATATAACTTCAA
Organism: Nicotiana attenuata; assembly: GCF_001879085.1. Taxonomy (NCBI): domain Eukaryota; kingdom Viridiplantae; phylum Streptophyta; class Magnoliopsida; order Solanales; family Solanaceae; genus Nicotiana; species Nicotiana attenuata. Next base: position 542,685 of record NW_017670531.1, read on the forward strand.
GTAACTAATACAACTTCGAAGCTAACACGTGAAATTAGGAAATCAGCCAAAAAGTCCCCCAGGCCCACGTCTCGAAATTGGATAACATTCGCAAAACTAGAATCCTCACACTCTCCCGAGTTCATACATACCAAATACACAAAAATGGGACCACAAACATCCCCTCAAATCCCCAATTCCAAGTCTCCAATTTCAAACCCTAAACCCCCAAATTTAACCCTTATTTTCCATAAATTTCTTGCCAAATCAGTAGAAAAATACCACAATACGAGTTTAGGTTCCAAAAACCTTACGTCCTCGAAGCTCCCTTGAATTGTCTCTCAAAAACGTCCCAAAAAGCTCAAAATCCGGATGAAAATGGTGAAGGAATGGGCAAAAATTGCGACTGAAACTTTATATAGGTTCTGGCCCAGGGTTTCCGCACCTGCGGCCATTCCTTGCACCTGCGGTCTATCTGCGAGAATTCACTTAAAGCACCAAGCCGCACCTGCGGTTTCGCAGGTGCGCTCCAGCTCTCGCACCTGAGACTTCAGAACTCCAAACGCCTAGCCGCATCTGCGGCTTTTCCATCGCTTCTGCAGGCCCGCACCTGCGGTCCCATGCACGCAGGTGCGGTTAAGACAGAACCAGCCAACTTTAGATGTTTCCTAAGTCCAATCCAACTTCTGTTAAGCACCCGAAACTCATCCGGGGCCCCCGGGACCTCAACCAAACATGCCAACCAATCCTAAAACATCATAAGATCTTATTCCAACCTCGAATCACATAAAACAACTCTAAAACCACAAATCACTCTCCAATCCAAGCCTAAGGATTTCCAAAACTTTTCAGCTTTCGATCAAAAAGTCTATCGAACCTCGTCCGAATGACCTAAAAATTTGCACACACGCCCCAAATGACACGACAGACCTATTTCAATTTCGAGAATTCCATTCCGACCCCGATATCTCAGTATCGAACCGGAAACATCAAACATTCGACTTTCGGCATTTCAAGCCTAAATAAGCTACGGACCTCCAACATACAATCCAAACACGCCCCTAAGCCTGAAATCACCCAACAGAGCTAACGGAACAACCAGAATTCCATTCCGAGGCTGTCTTCACTATGACGACCCGGTCGGTCGTCTCATGAGTTGCCGCTCCGTTTTCCCCACTTCTGCTTCTAATTGCTTTAATTATCAGTTTTGTATGTGATCGGGTTGGTTGGCTCGGGTTCGGAAAGGTTTTGAGAAGGTTGAGACACTTAGTCTCTTTTAAGAAGGTTTAAGTTGAAAAAGTCAACCGGACGTTGACTTATGTGTTAGAGGGCTCGGATGTAAGTTCCGATGGTTCGGATAGCTTCGGGAGATGATTTGGGACTTAGAAGCATGATCAAAATGTGTTTTGGAGGTCCGGAGTAGATTTAGGCTTGAATTGGCGAAATGGAGTTTTTGGCGTTCTCCGGTTGATAGGTGAGATTTTCGTATAGGGGTCGGAATGGAATTCCGGAAGTTGCAGTAGCTTCGTTATGTCATTTGGGATGTGTGCGCAAAATTTCAGGTCATTTGAACGTGGTTTGGTTGGGTTTTTTTATCAAAAGCGGAATGCGGAAGAATTTAGAACCTTAGGCTTGAATTCGATAAGTTTTGGTGACTTTGATGTTGTTTGAGGTGTTTTGAAGATTGGTACAAGTTTTAATAAGGTTATGGAATATGTTTGTGCTTTTGATTGAGGTCCTAGGGGCCTCGGGGTGATTTCGAATGGTTGACGGGGAGTTTGAAGAATTGGTGCAGCTGCTGTATTTTTGCTGCTTCTGGTATTTCCACACCTGCGGATAGGGGACAACAGGTGCACCGCCGCAGATGCGGTGGATAGGTGGCAGAAGCGGAAATATGCTGGGAAGGCAGAAACCGCAGAAGTGGTTGTTTGGCCGCATCCGCGAAGGCGCAGGTGCGGAAAGTCTCTCACAGATGCGGAAGGGGCAACTTAAGCGAAAACCGCAGGTGCGGTCATAGGAACCGCAAAAGCGGTCTCGCAGATGCGTGTTCTGGACCGCGGATGCGGAAATGCCTGGGTCAGATTATATTAATTCCTTCTTCGCGATTTTCAAAGGGTTTCTCACTTTTAACACAAAATTTGAAGCTTTTGGCGATTTTGAAGAGAGGAAATCATTGTTCTTCGTTGAGGTAAGGATTTTGGACCCTAAAACTCGATTATTTGTGATTAAGGAACAAAATATCAGTGTTAATTTCATGAAATCAGTAGAAAAAGGTGGAGTTAGGGCTTGAGATTAAGAGACCTTCTAGGGATGATTTGAGGGGTCGAACGAACTCTGATTTTCGAGTTCTTTATATGTACGGACTCGTGAGATGATGAAGAACATTTTGGTATAATGTTTGTCTAGTTCCAGGATGCGGGCCCGGGGGTCGGGTTTTGACTGATTTCAGGTTTTATGCTTAAAATCGATATTTTCCAATTGGAATTCGTTCGTTTAGCATAATTTAATAAAAATCTGAACTTGGTAGATTTGGAGCACTCGGAAGTCTTTTCGAAGGTCAAAGGCATTACAAGCTAGATTTCGGGCCGGATTGAGGTGAGTAATGATTTTAAATGCTGTCCTGAGGGTATGAAACCCCGGAATTTCACAGCGTACGACTATGTTGAGATGACTTACACGCTAGATGACGAGCGTGGGGTAGAGAACCGTTGAGGATTGCGACTTAGTCCATCTCGAATGATTATTTTACTTTGTATTTGATAGTTAATTGTTTAATATTATTATATTTTAGGCTAAATGCCATATGTGGGCTTCGTGCCAGCTGTTTGAACCCTCAGGGGATTTTTAAATGATATTTTCCTCACTGATTGATTTCATACTGGTGCTCAGTCATACTATATTTTACTATTTTAAAGACTCAGCTATATTATTCTGTTTTAAACACATTAAATGATATTTTCAAAGGTATTTGAGCTGAGCTTCATATTTTACTGTGGCCCGAGGGGCTTATGAGATTCTGACCGAGTAAGGCCGAGGGCCTGTGTTATGAGGATACTTTTGGGTCGGGCTGCACGACGTAGCAATTGATATACTGACTTTGATAATAAGGTCGAGGGCCTGAGATTTGTACGCCACGAGGTGGCTTGAGATTGATATGAGACCGAGAGCCTGTTTATGATGCCACGAGATGGCCTGATATTGCGCTTGGGCCGTAAGGGACCCCTCCCAGAGTCTGTACACCCCCAGTGAGCGCGGGTACCCATTGTGATTTGAGATATAGCCCGAGGGGCTGGTATTGTTCTATGACATTGCCCGAGGGGCTGATTCTATTGTTACTGTGCCTGAGGGGCAGTTATTATGCGTTTACTTTTTAGTTGTTTTTCCTGTATATTGTTTAACTATTTAAGAGATGTTTATGAAATTTCACTACTTAATTATATTTACTGATTTGTTATGCCTTTTGTAGCTTAATGTTGTGCCTTACGTGGTTTTATATTACTCAGTCTTCATTTATTTTTATTACTCACTGAGTTGGAGTACTCACTTTACTTCCCGCACCCCTGTATGCAGATTCGAGCGCTACAGGTCCTGCTCCTGAGGGTTGATAGTTCCAGCAGGTCTTCGGAGATTTACTAGGTAGGTGCTTGGCAATTCGCAGCCCAGTGCACTCTCCCTCTTCATCCATCAGAACCTGATGATACCCAGCATAACAATCCACAAAAGACTGTATCTCATGTTTGGCAAAATTGTCAACAAGGATGGGGATGTTTGGTAATGGAAATTGTCCTTGGGGCTTGCTTTGTTCAAGTCCCGATAATCAACACACACTCGGGTTTTCCCGTCTTTCTTTGGCACTGGGACCACATTAGCCAACCATGTGGTGTATCGTACCACTCGGATCATACCCGTTTTCAACTGTTTGTGACTTTTTCTTTGATCTTGTCACTGATGTCGGTTTTAAGCTTTCTGTTTTTGTTAGACAGGGGGATAACCGGGGTAAGTTGGCAATTTGTGCACCACTAAATCCACACTCAGTCCTGGCATATTATCATAGGACCAGGCAAACACGTCTTTGTATTTGAACAAAAGTTGGATCAATTCATCTTTAGTTCTTTCATCAGCGTGAATGCTTATCATGGTTTCTTGGACCGCTTTCGAACTACCCATATTAACTGGCTCGGTTTCATTTAAGTTTGGCTTAGGCTTATTCTCAAATTGTTCCAATTCTTGGTTTATTTCTTTAAAAGCCTCATCTTCATCATATTCTGGTTATTGATTCATTATTTCACAGTTAGACAGCGTGTTAGGATCTGGGCATGAAGTCTGCAGGCATGTCATGTTATTTAAGTCCGCATTATTAGAAATGAAAGAAGAAATAAGAAAAATAACAAAAAATCAGAAAGAATAGAGAAAGAGGTTCATGGACGATGAAATATTGATTTCATTTCATTGAATTTTAAAGATAGGAGGGTTTACATTGGAGTTTAAAAGACAATAAAAAAAACATCCGAGTTACACAATGAAATAACTCGAATTGTAGAAAAAATGGCAAGACTAAAACTACCAGGATTCCCTCCTGACTGGGAACGGAGTAGGCTTCCAATTTTGGAGCTTGGCATTCGGCCCCATATATTGCACCTCAGCGGTGCTCGAGCCCTCACCCGGCTGGATCATATGAACCTCATATAACATCTGCCTCATTGCTCCACAAATGTCCCCGATTTCCTCGGTCGTGAAGGCCTCATCTTCTTCCCCTATGTATCTAGGCTTGACAAATGTCTTGGAGAGATGCGGGACCGGCGGAAGCAGGGGCCACCCATTCTTTTTACGTTCATTAGCCCATGTCACGTTAGCTTCTGTGGCTTGGAAACCCACACCGAAGAATTTCTCACTGGTAGTTAGCGTGATGGGTTCTGTGATGCCTTGCAAAGATGCCCCAAGCCCTTTCCCGGGCTTGTACCCGTGCTTGATCATTTCAGTGGCGACCATGATGGACGCATTTGACAAGAAAGGTTGAGGACACGGGGCTCCTTCCTCACACTGATTCGCGACTACAATCTTAAAAGCTTGGTAACTATGTGCTCGCTACCTTCCTTGGCCTCCAGACATGGAACTGATGGGTCCCCATAGATTGATTTCTCATCTTCTCCATGAACCACGATTTCTTGGTCTTCGTTTTCAAACTTAACCATCTGGTGGAGGGTAGAAGGTACGGCTCCTGCAGCATGGATCCAAGGCCTTCCTAGGAGAAAATTGTAGGAGGTGTCCATGTCTAAAACCTGAAATGTCACTTCAAAATCCACAGGGCCGATAGTTAGGATCAAATCAATCACCCCTATGATATCTTTTTTGATGCCATCAAAAGCGCGTACACAAACATTGTTGGGCCTAATTCTTTCAGTCCCAATTTCCAGTCTCTGGAAGGTCGAGAGCGGGCAGATGTCAACCCCAGATCTGCCAATCCAACATAACTCTCTTCACGTAGTATCCTTCACATTTAACAGTCAAATGGAGACCTTTGTTGTGGGCAGTTCCTTCCGGAGGTAAGTCATTTCGACTGAATGAGATCCGGTTGACTTCAAAAAATCGCTCCGCCATTCTTTCCAATTGCTCAACTGTGGTCTCGACAGGAACATATGCTTCATTAAGCATCTTCAACAGCACTTCCTAATGCTCATTTGAACTTATAAATAGAGACAGAAGTGAGACCTAGGAGGGAGACTTCTGGAGTTGGTCAATTATATCATACTCCGAGGTTTTCATCTTTCGGAAAAATTCCCCTGCCTCTTCAGCACTGACCGACTTATTAAGCGGGAAACGCTTCTGTTTGGTCTTGTTCAACTCTTCCAGATTGAGGTACTCCCAGACGGGTTTGTTTCATTCACTTCCCCCATGACTTCTTTTCCTTTGTACGTTACTACTATTTTGTTGTAATTCCATGGGACGACAGTGGGGTCCTTCATGGGATTCTGTGGTGCGTGGCTGATAACCACGGGCTCATTCAGCCTAGGTGAAATTATCGCCCCCCGCGCCACATAAGTCCCCTTTGGTACGTACATCTTAGGTCCCTTGTTTAGCTCGAGCCTTTTGGAGGGACGCAACACAAACTGTTCTTTTCTGGGGGTCATGAGAACATAAAGAACGGCATCTCTAGGAGGTACTGCCCTTGTTTTGGCTTCCACAGTCTTTTCTATTCTCCGAGGGGTGGAGTTGCTTTTCTTCTCATCCTTAGCTTGCTTTGCTGCCGCTTTGGGCTTCTTTTCAGCATCATCAATAGCAATGATAGCCTTCAAAGCTGGGTCAAACTATCTGTCTTCACAAATCATCCCAATAACTTGCCCGTTGTTGTGAGTCGGCAGTGGGTTATTGGAAACATTGGGAACTTCCACATCCACCAACACGACCCGTTTTTGCTCTATCAGGTTCACGACCGCTCTCTTAAGGGTCCAGCAATCTTCAGTGTCATGTCCCTCTGCTCCTTAATGATAAGCGCATCGGGTGCCGGGTCGGTAGGAAGGTGACTCTGGGTTTTGCCTTTTTGGAGGTACGGGCTACAACAAACCCATTTGGACCAACTTTGGCAAGAGGCTGGAATATGATTCACCGATGGGTGTGATGTCGGTCTTTCTGGGTGGTTCACGGGCATGGGCATTATATGGAATTATTCTTTGGGGGACGGGGATTATATGGAGCTTGGTGAGGAGGGTAATTTCTGGGAGGTGGAGCTCGGTTCTGATTATAATGTTGTTGCGGCCGGACATACGGCTGAGAATTCATTATTGCTTAAGGATGAGGAGTCATGGCATATGCCGCATCTTGGTGAGGGTAGTAATGCTGTGAGGTTTTGGGAGAGGAACCAAAGTAACATCGGGGTTGACGAGGATTTTTCAGACTTGAGGCCATCATTGCTACCTCTTCTTTCTTTTTCCGATTTGCTGCAGCCCCCGACGCACCCTGGATTGGTTGAGAGATGGCTCTTATAGCCAACTGGCTCAGGATACGACCCGTTTTCAAACCATTCTCTACCATTTCTCCAATCTTTATGGTTTATGCAAATGGCTTTCCCATAGCAGACATCATGTTCTGGAAGTAATCAGCCTCTTGGGCTTGCAGGAAGACACTGACCATCTCGGTCTCATCCATTGGGGGTTTACCCTGGCAGCTTGTTCACGCCACTTGACAGCATACTCTCGGAAACATTCTGAAGACTTCTTTTCGAAATTGGACAAAGAGTTTCTATCTGAAGCTATGTCCACGTTGTACTGGAATTGTCTGACAAAGTCTCGGGCCAAGTCATCCCATATGTGCCAGTGGGAGATGTCTTGATCCATATACCATTCGGACGCGATCCCGACTAAACTCTCCCCGAAGTAAGCCATTAGGAGCTCTTCTTTTCCACCCGCTCCCCTCAACTGATTGCAATACCTCTTGAGGTGAGCTATGGGGTCCCCATGTCCATTATATTTCTCAAATTTGGGAGTCTTAAAACCGATGGGCAGATGAACATACGAGAACATGCACAAGTCAGCGTAGGATACACTCTTTTGGCCACTCAGGCCTTGTATGTTCTTGAGACTTTGCTCTATGCTTTTCATTTTCCGAGTGATCTCCTCTTGTTCGGGATTCTTTACAGTTCTGTCTTGTCTCGCGGTAAACTCATACCGAGGTTGTTGAGGGTAGGAGTTCATAGTGACATGAGTCGTGTCTGGTAGAAATGGTGGTGTTTGGAAAGTAAAGGATGACGGCTCAAAGCTTGGCCTGGGCAATGTTGGCTGTGCCATGGTCGAGGTTGGTGGTGCGGTGAATATGTTAGAAGCCACTCCCGAAATCAGTGCCTGGGGGCGAACCTCAGAAGGCGTTTCGGCGAAATAGGCTGATATGGTGGGGTATTCGGGTAATTTATAGGGATGTTGGAGGTTCCACTTGTTCTGGGAATCAGCTCGGGGAAACCAGGTATTGCACTAGGCGGCTCTCTACCATTAGACCAAGCATCCCACATTTCCAACATGTGGAGGCGCAGTGCCCTGTTTTCTTCAGCAGTTGCTGACTCTGAAATTGGGATAACCGAGAGCAGGCTGTCCTCTGGGATGGGAATTGTTGGTAGATGACTCTCTGACGACATTTCAACACTTTCCTTGGATCTTGTAAAGTAAAGGTGCGAAGCCAGGTTACCACAAAACCAACCAACTTAGAAACAGAACCTGGTCTCAACAGCATACACAACAAACCGGTTAGTTGGAGACAATTAACACATAGGGAATCGCACGTTGGGGAATGCAATGCAACTAGACAGTAAACGTTTTTTCTACATGCTTTGCAATGGTTGCATGTCTCATCCCGGCTTTTGTTACCTTTGCGGATCTTTGAATCTTTTCTTTTCTTTATGCTTTTCATTATTTCCTCTCTTTTCTTTGCGCTCTCTCTCTTTTGTATTGTTTTCTCTCTTTTCTTGTGCCCTCTTTTCATCATTCTCTCTCTTATTTGAGTCATTTACAGCTATGATCGGATCCAATGTGGATTGCCTACGTATCGCGGCGCTGCGCGAATCAGATCATTACGTAGTTTAGGGGATAAATGCGAAATAAAAGAAAGAAATAATTTTTGGATTTTTTTCAAATTTTCATTAAAAATAAAGACTTCTAATTTTTCTCTATTACAACGACTCCATCATACATACTTAAGAACTGAAAAACTAAAACAGACTCAAAACAGACTTCTAAAAGGAAACTGAGATACAGACTCGAAAAGAAAAAGTCAAGAATACATAAATGCTTCCAAAACTACTCCAGGGGCCATCAGTCAGTCTCGCCGCGAGCCTGTGTGCAAGATCTCCTTGGAGACGATCCGGGTCAGCCATTATCTGGCGAACAAAAGTCATCACTGCGGCAAAGAAAGTGGATCTAGTCATATCCTCACACTCATGGCATTTCATGACGATGTAGTCAGCGATTCCTCTAATCATTTCTCTAATGATGCCCTTCTCTTGGAGCAGGCGCCCAATTTGTTAAGATCTAGCTTCCAGAATTTGGGTGTCAATATGGCTTTGCTCCTGCAACTGTTGCATGTCCTCTTCCATTTGGGCCATTAATGCATAACAATGTTCCCTCTCTGTCTTGAAGTTCTTTGCTTGTTTAGCCATTTCATTCTCAAGGGTAATTAGCTTCTTCTTAAGATGTGTGACCTCTCTATTATATTTTCCTTTTAGTTGCCGAACAAACTCTGCCCGTCCTTCTGCGTTCTTCACCAACAGGGCCCCGGCTCTTGCCAGACTACCTTCAAAATTTTCCAAATCATTCCCATACTCACATACTTTCCTCCTGATACTGTTTATAAGTTTTTCATCTGCTCTGCTTCTTACATGGATTTCAGCACCTATTTTCATTTTTTGAATCTGGGCTCGGAGAGCTTCATTCTCTCTAGCCAACTTTTTCTTTTCCCCTTCATCGACAGCAGCCTGTACACTACTATCAAATTTAAGATCTCTAATTTGCCCTTCCAGTTTGCTTATCGTGCCCTTGTAGCCTTTCTTCTTTGCTAACCAATCCCATTGTTCTTGTGCTCCATCAGTGAATTGTTGAACGTGGGGCCTTTTGGCGGGCCGTTCAGGCTCTTGATGGTCTTGAAACCTTTTACCATACCAGCCTGTGCAACTAGGCTCTAACTCACCCTTGGAAAAATCCCGTACCCGAGTTTGGGGCTCCAAGAACCTACACTGATGCCAAATCTAGCAAACTTTTTCTTCCGGGAATGCAGCTTTTGGTCCTAGTTCAATGACTTGCCGACTCAAATCTTCATCATGAGGGACAGTTTGGTATCTACCTAGCTGGCGCAGAACCCTGTGTGGAGCATACGGCTGAATACTCCGAAGACCCATCAATAAAAGAAAACACACTCCGGCTGACATATAAATGACTTCATTGACCAGGAGCCAATCGAATGTCCACTCAATTTTGCTTGTCGTCAAGGAACTCAAATGTGCGAACCATGCATCCGTACCTTCTGGAAAATCATGACCATCTACCCGGTTTTCATGTTCTTCGATGCAGTTAAGACCAGTCATACCATAGTTCATGTACCCTGGACGATGGCAGAGGTGTTCTACCATCCAAAGTTGTAAAAGCATGTTGCAACCCTCAAAAAATTTTCCTCCTGCTCGGCAAATAGTTAGAGCTCGATAAATTTCTGCCAGGATCATTGGTACGATAGTGCCATTAGCCTTTTTAATCATGAAGTCGGCCATTCCTACGAGCCCCAACTCTATATGTCCATCCTTCCTCGGGCAGATTAAGGTGCCTAAGAATGCCACTACGAAGGCCAGTCCCCGACGTGCTTCCCATTTGCCTTTGTTCCCTGAATGACTTAGACCGATGTCTGGTGCCTCAAAACCGTGGAGGTCTCCATAACGGCGGTATAGGAAGTAAAATGTGCAAAATCCTTCAGCCAGGTTTCCATCTTTGACTTCCCGACTAATACTCAGAAGGTCCATAAATTTGTGAGGGGTTACAACCCTTAGTGCCACTGGGTATCGGCTCCTGAGATCCCCGTTAAGGCCAACATAGCCTGCTATCTCCTCAAGTGTAGGGGTTAACTCAAAATCAGAAAAAATGTAACACATTATGCGCCGAGTCCCAGAAAGGTATTAAAACTTCAATTATGTCCAACCTCGGTTTAATCTTCAACAGACCAATGAGCCCACCTAAAGCCTTTACCGCATCACCACTGCTGACCTCCCTAGATCATTCCACCACATATGGAGTTCTAGCGGGATTTCCTCTACAACTTTGAAAGGTTCATTTTCAATAGTGCTCATCCTGCACATTTATTTAAAGTGATTGGTTAAAACCCATGATTTATTTTGACTCAAAAGAAGATTATCAAGTTTTCAAAAATTGCAACTCGAAACAAAACACCTTTGCAAATATGGCCCTTCAGCACCTCTGAAAAGAAGATTTTAGGGCTGTTTTTGCCAATTGGACAAAATTTTGAAAAAAGACCACAAGTAGCTATTCTTGCAAAAACAGCCTTCCGATGTCCTGTTGGGACATTTTGGCTATTTAGAAAAAAACGGCATCACCTAATTTTATTTATGACAAAATGACAACATTTCATATTGTAAGCACGTGATTTTTGCCACGCTTAAATCACTCCTATAAAATTCCTTAGAATTAGGATTTTTCTTTATTATTTGAATTTTTAGGAATTGATCGCATAATTTTCATGTTTGCTTGCATTTTTGTGTGCATGGTTAATTTATAGAAAAATACAAAAATAGTGCATTTGCATTTAGGACCTAATTTTCTACTTTTTTAGGATGAATATCTAATTAAGGAAAGAAAATACCAAAAATAGTTATTCTTGCATTTTACCTTTAATTTCCAAATTTGTCATAGTTTTCTTTAAATTAGGACTTAATTAATTTTTGGAAAAATAATTAGTTTAGTTTTAGAATTAAATCAGGTCTTTTTAGCTTAATTTTGTATTTGACAAAAATCTGAAAAAAAGAAGAAAAAAAAAAGAAAATGAAAAGAAATTAAAAGAATTGGGGTTTCCTTTCTAAAGACCCCAAAATTGGGCCAAATCATTTCCTAGCCCAATTAATAAACACCCCTGAACCGTCCAAACAGACCCCATACCAGTCCCAAGCCCATTTCAATACCCGGTCCAGTTACCCCATACCCAAACGACGCCGTTTAGCGGAGAATCGATCTCAACCGTCTAGGTTTTTTGATCTAACGGTCGAGAACCCCCCATCACTTAATATTTAAATGTCCGAACCATACCCACCCCCCTTCAGACCCCCTAGCCGTCTCTAACATACCAAACCCTAGAGATTAGCCGCCTTAATACCCTCCGTCAACCCCGCCGGCGGCGAGGACGCAAAATACGCCGATGGCCGCCAAATTAACACCATCGATTCCCCCCAACCTCCTCTTTCCATTCCCCATGTTCCTATACCTCGAATCTACCCAGAAAGCTTCGAATATCCGTTTGAAGTTTTCCGGCCAGTGCGTCACCTACGCCAAATGAGCCCAAATTTACACCATAGACTCGCCTTAACCTTCTCGTCCCTAATACCCAAACCGTGTTCCTCGAATCTGGCCGGAATGATTCGAATTTGATTTTTTTTAAAATTTTCCGGCCAAGAACCCTAACCCAAAATCTTTGTGATTTTGGACCGTAATATCCTTAACCAGGTGTTTTCTTGTGAAAACACATGGTTAGGGATGTTACGTGTCAAAAATCTTGAAAGATTCGGACGTCGGCGGCTGGCCGGAGTTCTTATTATTAGTAAGTTTCTTTTTTTCATTTTGTTAATTAATTTCTTTATCATTTTCTGTTATTCTGCATGTTGAATTTTAGGGTTTAGCTTATTAATGTTTAACTTCTGATTTTTACTGTTATTTTAGTCATGTTTTGCTTATAATTGTTTCTTGATCTTTAGATTAGTTTGATTATGTTTTAGTCTTGATTAGTCTACTGGCCGGATTTTAGTTTTGGGTAGAAGTATTTGGCTCGATTGTGTGGTGTAGGGTTAATGGTAGAAACAAAAGGGAATTAGGGCAGTTAATTACTTGTTTTAGTTCAGGGAAGGGGTAAGGGCAGTTTGGGGAATCAGCAAACAGGAATAAAATTATACTGGGGAGGTCACATGTGGGCCCATTTAGGTCTTATTTAGGGGAGGGTGAGTGAGAGAAGTTTGGAGCATTTTTGGTTTGCCTATAAATAGGCATTGAATTGCTTTGAGGAGGAGGTTCTTTAGCTTTTAGCCTAAGAAATCCCAGAGATTCCAGCCAAAAAAATAAATAGCATTCTTCTTATAATTTCCAGTTTTCAATCTGAAATTCAACATACAAAACCCCAAAAACAATAGGAAACCAAAAACCTAAAATATACTACTGTTTTATTGCAATGTTAACTCAGCTTCAAGTCGTAGTGTGGATTTGCATTGTTTGGTTCGAGTTTTGATTGTTGGAGTTTTCTGATCGTGCCTGGGTTGTTTGTCGAGTGTATTGGGGTTATATCCAGTAGATTTGGGTCATTTCAAGCTCATTTTGTTTCATTCGATTTGCTGATGGATCATTTCCTGATTTTGGTTTGATTTTGAATTATTTCTGGACTCCTGACTCATTTCTGGGTTAAATCGGAGTGTGATTGTTGCTGTTTGAACTCCACACATTGCTGCCTGCTTTGCTGTTGCTAACTTCTTCTCCTTCTCGCTACATTCTGTTCTCCAGGTACACATCTGTATATTCGATGACTGTGAGCTGAAAATGTGCAGAAATGAATTTATGAAGAATGAAGCTATTCAAAAAAATTAAATTCTGATTAGTTTATGTCCAAACCTGTATATTCAGCATTTAATTCATCAACACTGTTTAAGTTTTGCTTGTTTTGTATTAAATAGACTGTACAAACTGTTATGTACCAGATTCATGTGGTCATTTCAAGTTGAACATTGGTGACAGTTAGTCTCATGCGAGGTTGATAGATGATTTATGAATCGCCTTAGATCTGTGTGATGTAGTAGAATACATAATTAGTAGCGTTTTCATAGTATGAATGTGATTATTACACCTTTAGTGATACCCATGAATTCCCCAATAGCTAATTAAGTAAAACAATCTGAGTCTTAAACTGGACTTCTAGTGCTCAATGTTTCATTAAATTGAAAGTNAGCATGTCATGTTCATCTGAAGCCAGCATACACACCCCAGATAAGTCCTCTTTTTTCCCCCCGAAAGGGATGCTTCTCTTTAAACTCATATGATTTGCCCTTCTGCATACTTCTCTTTGAATCCCTTTCGGTTTAACTCTGATTCTATAACTAGAAAAGGTGGCAGGACCGGTTTCAAAGGGCTCCGCCTGGTCAAAGGCAAAGAAATACTCAGCCTCAGCGAGTGCGTCAGGCCAATCTCGACTGACCATAGTGATTGATGCTTCCAAAGTGAAAATATTGGAAGAGAAAAGAAAATCAAAGGCAAACGCAGAATAAAGTGAAGAGGACAGAGCCTACACAGGCGAGTCCTGAAGGCTGAGCCCAGTCGGTTTGAACAGAGATTCACTCTCAAAGGCGATAAGCAGCAAAGTTCTCAACGGAAATGGGGCCGGGACCAAGCAATCAATAGGATCAAGGCCACAAAACCAACCACCGTTTCAAACTAACCAATTGTTCTTTGATGAAAACAGGTTTAGTTCAAAGCAACCTTGCAAGAAGCAGGTGCAATCCGAAAAGAAATGAAATGCGCAAGCGCAGAAACAGCTTTGCAGCAGGAGAACGACCAAAAAGGAAGTTTTCCCTCTCCAGTTTCTTTCATGTGTTTGCAAAATAAAAGGAGAAACATGAAAAAGGAAAAACAAAAGATAGAAGAAAGAAGAAAAGAAGTTAAAATAAAAATCCCAAAAAGAAAAACAAATCATGATAGCATAGGATCCCATTCCTTAAATATCCCGGAACAAAAACCGAGGATCTCCCGGCACAAAAACCGTGGAGCTTTTTTCTTTCAAATCCCGGAACAAAAACCGAGGATCTCCCGGCACAAAAACCGTGGAGCTTTTTCTTTCCCAAATCCCGGAACAAAAACCGAGGATCTCCCGGCACAAAAACCATGGAGCTTTTTGCTTTTCAAATCCCGGAACAAAAACGGAGGATCTCCCAGCACAAAAACCGTGGAGCTTTTTCTTTCCAAATCCCGGAACAAAAACCGAGGATCTCCTGGCATAAAAACCGTGGAGCTTTTTCTTTCCCAAATCCCGGAACAAAAACTGAGGATCTCCCGGCACAAAAACCGTGGAGCTTTTTCTTTCAAAATCCCGGAACAAAAACCGAGGATCTCCCGGACAAAAACAATGGAGCTTTTTCTTTCCAAAATCCCGGAGCAAAAACCGAGGATCCCTTTACACATTCCCAATTTGATTGATTAGATATGTGTTACAACTAAACTCACGAAATTTTCCTAGTGAAAACTGGGGCAGAAAATTTCGTTCGTTTGTTTGTTTTGGTACACTAAGCAGGTCAACCTCAAGACACAAGGTGTGAGATGACCCATGGAATAAATCTCAATCCAGAATCAAGAAAAGAAGAAAAAAACAAAAAGAAATGAACTCAAATGAGAAGCAAGCAAGGGTGCGGATTGCTCAAAATCTGATTGATGTCACAAGCTCCGTTGATCCTGTCTTGACCCAATGCTGCATGAAGAAGTAAAACACCTACAACTTGCGAGCATCAAGATTCAGATCGAAGTCCACAGCAAAATCAGCTAAGACTCAAGATCAAGTTTCAAGACAATTATAGATAGGAATCTTGTAACTCATAGTTGATAGGCATAACTAGCTTAGCTTTGATTTTCTTTTGGTGTAATAAGGAGGTCAGCAAGCGGTAGCAGCAGCAACATCAGTGAAATCACAGTTCCTGGTAGTCCCAGCTACCAAGCACTCCAGAACTACACTGACCTGATTCCTTTATAGCCAAGGATATGTAGGCAGCCTCTGAAGCAGGGTGCGGTCAACTCTTTCAAAATGCTTCACACGGAATATGCGAACGGGCAAAAATCGTTCATTTCCGCTCACTTGTCTTTGCGCGAAAACTCTTCGTGTTTCCGGGCAAAGAGGGGCAGCTGTGAGCACGTGATTTTTGCCCTAAGCAAATCATTCCAAAAGTTTCAAATAATTGATTTCTTAATTATTTTACAATTTTTGTGAATTTTTGTGTTAATTGGTTGCATTTTTATTCATATGAAAATACAAAAAAATATGCATTTGCATTTAGGGATTTAATTTCATAATTTTAGTATTAATTAGGTATTAATTAGTTTTAGAACAAAATTTAAAGAAAATTGCAAAAAATAGTTTCTTTGCACTTTTAATCGTTAATTGTTGCATTTATCTTTAAGTAGAGTTTTAAATAATTTTAGAAGTTAAATAGTTTAATTAGGGCTTTGTTTTGTTTTAGCATTTTATAAAATCAGAAAAATAAATAATACAGAAATACAAAGAAAAAAAAATACAAAAGCAAAGTGAATAAAGTACAAGAAAACAAATAAAAGAATAAAGAAGGGAAATGACTGCCAAGAATTGGGCCAAATTACCCAGGCCCAAACAATAAACACCCCTGAACCGTCCAAACAGGCCCCATACCAGCCCCAAGCCCACTTCAATACCCGGTCCAGTTACCCCATACCCAAACGACGCCGTTTAGCGGAGAATCAATCTCAACCGTCTAGGTTTTTTGATCTAACGGTCGAGAACCCCCCATCACTTAATATTTAAATGTCCGAACCATACCCACCCCCCTTCAGACCCCCTAGTCCGTCTCTAACATACCAAAACCCTAGAGATTAGCCGCCTTAATACCCTCCGTCAACCCCGCCGGCGGCGAGGACGCAAAATACGCTGATGGCCGCCAAATTAACACCATCGATTCCCCCCAACCTCCTCTTTCCATTCCCCATGTTCCTATACCTCGAATCTACCCAGAAAGCTTCGAATATCCGTTTGAAGTTTTCCGGCCAGTGCGTCACCTACGCCAAATGAGCCCAAATTTACACCATAGACTCGCCTTAACCTTCTCGTCCCTAATACCCAAACCGTGTTCCTCGAATCTGGCCGGAATGATTCGAATTTGATTTTTTTTAAATTTTCCGGCCAAGAACCCTAACCCAAAATCTTTGTGATTTTGGACCGTAATATCCTTAACCAGGTGTTTTCTTGTGAAAACACATGGTTAGGGATGTTACGTGTCAAAAATCTTGAAAGATTCGGACGTCGGCGGCTGGCCGGAGTTCTTATTATTAGTAAGTTTCTTTTTTTTTTCATTTTTGTTAATTAATTTCTTTATCATTTTCTGTTATTCTGCATGTTGAATTTTAGGGTTAGCTTATTAATGTTTAACTTCTGATTTTTACTGTTATTTTAGTCATGTTTTGCTTATAATTGTTTCTTGATCTTTAGATTAGTTTGATTACGTTTTAGTCTTGATTAGTCTATTGGCCGGATTTTAGTTTTGGGTAGAAGTATTTGGCTCGATTGTTTGGTGTAGGGTTAATGGTAGAAACAAAAGGAAATTAGGGCAGTTAATTACTTGTTTTAGTTCAGGGAAGGGGTAAGGGCAGTTTGGGGAATCAGCAAACAGGAATAAAATTATACTGGGGAGGTCACATGTGGGCACATTTAGGTCTTATTTAGGGGAGGGTAAGTGAGAGAAGTTTCCAGCATTTTTGGTTTGCCTATAAATAGGCATTGAATTGCTTTGAGGAGGGGGGTTCTTTTAGCTTTTAGCCTAAGAAATCCCAGAGATTCCAGCCAAAAAAAATAAATAGCATTCTTCTTATAATTTCCAGTTTTCAATCTGAAATTCAACATACAAAACCCAAAAACAATAGGAAACCAAAAACCTAAAATATACTACTGTTTCATTGCAATGTTAACTCAGCTTCAAGTCGTAGTGTGGATTTGCATTGTTTGGTTCGAGTTTTGATTGTTGGAGTTTTCTGATCGTGCCTGGGTTGTTTGTCGAGTGTATTGGGGTTATATCCAGCATATTTGGGTCATTTCAAGCTTTCATTTTGTTTCATTCGATTTGCTGGTGGATCATTTCCTGATTTTGGTTTGATTTTGAATTATTTCTGGACTCCTGACTCATTTCTGGGTTAAATCGGAGTGTGATTGTTGCTGTTTGAACTCCACACATTGCTGCCTGCTTTGCTGTTGCTAACTTCTTCTCCTTCTCGCTACATTCTGTTCTCCAGGTACACATCTGTATATTCGATGACTGTGAGCTGAAAATGTGCAGAAATGAATTTATGAAGAATGAAGCTATTCAAAAAAATTAAATTCTGATTAGTTTATGTCCAAACCTGTATATTCAGCATTTAATTCATCAACACTGTTTAAGTTTTGCTTGTTTTGTATTAAATAGACTGTACAAACTGTTATGTACCAGATTCATGTGGTCACTTCAAGTTGAACATTGGTGACAGTTAGTCTCATGCGAGGTTGATAGATGATTTGTGAATCGCCTTAGATCTGTGTGATGAATTAGTAGCGTTTTCATAGTATGAATGTGATTATTACACCTTTAGTGATACCCATGAATTCCCCAATAGCTAATTAAGTAAAACAATCTGAGTCTTAAACTGGACTTCTAGTGCTCAATGTTTCATTAAATTGAAAGTTTCCGGACAGTTTGGGCTAGTGTTATCACAGACGGCCCATCTTTTGTCTTAAATATATATCCGTTTGGGCCTAAATCCAGGCCTGTGACTGGCCAACCTTATGCTACTTGGACTTTAATTCTTTTGACGGGATGTGTTCAAGGCCCAAGCTGGTTGAAGTTTGAATTTGCATGAACTCATAGACCCCAAATACAATAGGTCCTAAACAATATTAATTAGTTAGGACTTCTCCTTTATTATTAGAGACAAAAAATAAATAGAAAACTGTAGTTTGCTTTAAGCTGGCCTTAAAATAATAAAACGAGATGAGCCTCGCCAAACAAAATGCATAAACTGCGGAGCCCTCATTAAATACTTTATTAAAATATTTTAGAAATTCAGGACATGCCATTTAGCGAATTTTCATGGCTTCCCGCAAAGTTAACAAGACGCGAGCCACTTTAGGCGCGCTTTTTAATAATTTTATTTTCCTAAATTTGGAAGTGCATTTCATGCAACCCAAATCTAAATCCCAAAACGTTGAATAAGAGGTGTTGAGGATCCGGGTGCATTTCATGTGACGTGATCCGAAAACACGCTCTTAAACGGCGTTCATTTTCGTTAAAAATAACTAAAAGCGGTAAATAATCTCAAAATTGCACTATAGGATGGAATATGTATAAAAATCAGATTTTTTATCCATTTATGATAATTTAAGCGACCGTGCTAGAACCACGGGATCCGGGGGTGCCTAACACCTTCCCTCGGGTCAACAGAATTCCTTACACAGAATTTCTGGTTCACAGACTCCAATTGGAAAGTCGAAATTTTCCTCGATTTGGGATTTAAATTAAATCGGTGACTTGGGACACCAAAAGCCAATCCTATCCCAAGTGGCGACTCTGAAAAATAAATAAATAATCCCATTTCAAATAATGTCACTTTAAATGGAAAAACTCCCTTTATACGTTATCCTTCGGGGTAGGTGTGTAAAAAGGAGGTGTGACACATATATTTGGGTTATTTTGCAAAAATAGGGTTGGACACGATGAGGGTTGCCTATGTATCCCACATCCGGTGAGAATCAAACTTTACGTAGTTCAGGAAGTTTTGACACACAGAAAACAACACCAAATATTTTTTGAAACAATTTTCCTTTTTCTCCTTTTTTTTTTCTTTCTTTTATCTCTTTCTCTTTTTTTTTTCAAAAATTTCGGCAGAGTTTCGGTATATTTTGGACACCAGATTTTTCAAAGACGGGTAATTATCTCTCTCATACCTCAATTGATTTTTTCAACTTTTCTCCCTTATTCTAGAAGCTGGTCAACATGCAATCCGAAGCAAACAAATGCGCAAGTAGCACCTACGATGCATTAGGATGGTCTTTTAGTTTGGGTTACACCTGTCCTAGACAGACCCAACCCCTGTGTTGAGTCCCTAAAGTCAAATGCACGTGATGCAAACAAGCGTTGCTACTAGGGAACTGACATGAGGCTATGTTATTCCAGGTTTAAAAACCTGGGTGTATTGTTCTAGACCTGACTTACCCTAGCGGACAGCTCGAGCCGGGGGGGCAGCGTACCGGGAATACAGAATCTTCACCGGCTTTGCAACTTGTCCGAACTTCGTTCTATAATTGGGATATGACTCTAACAGAAAAGAAGTCACACGAAGTGCACACTTCCCAGATGATTTAAAAGACTCAGAGAGAAGAGGGTTTCGTAACAATTTATATACAGTCCAAACAATATCAAAGTGGTAAAAAGCGGCATTTAGCACATTAGGCTCAAACATGTAAAAATCAGATAATAATAACTATCCAACTATAACAGTTATTCTAAGCTCGAATTCTGAACCTTGAACAAGAAGTTCTGGGTTCTTATCCCCAGCAGAGTCGCCAGAGCTGTCACACCTCCTTTTTTTACACCCGAAAGGGAATATAAGGGAGTTTTTCCAACTAAAGTGACATTAATCGAATGGGATTATTTTTATTTAGTTTTCAGAGTCGTCACTTGGGATATTTATTATGGTATCCCAAGTCACCGGTTTATTTTAAAATTCCAAATCGAGGAAATTTCGACTTTATTTTAAAAGTCTGCGAACCAGAAATTCTAAGCAAGGAATTTTGTTAACTCGGGAGAAGGTGTTAGGCATTCCCGAATTCCGTGGTTGTAGCACGGTCGCTTAAACTATTAATAATTGGCCTATTATCTGATTTATTACACGTTTTAAACCTATTGTGCATTTTAACGTTATAACCGCTTTTAATTATTTTAAACGCTTTTTAGGATTTATGGATTTATTTCTTGAACAAGTTACGATTGTTGTACACTTATTTGTTTTTGAACACACCACAAATCATGCTACATGAAATGCACCCGCAATTCGCGATATGTTTATTTTATTAATGTTCGAAGTTGTTTTGATCGGGTTACATGAAATGCACCCCCGAATTTTGGAATTAGGTATCATGACTATGCTACAGGAACCGTACCAATAGTCACGATGGTTTATTATAAATTGCGCCTAAAGCAAACTACGAATGTTCAAAGATGTTTTTTACACAAAGTTATAATATTAACGTGAGGGCCATAGATTAGGTGATTCAATTGTGAATGGCACGCCTCGATTTATTTTTGAAAGATTTGTATTCAACTGAAGTGAATTAAGGATGCTTAGGTTTAATCTAAATTAAAGTTCAATCTAAAATCACTAATTGTAAGTGAGCATTGGATAGTATACTAAGCATTTAATTATTTTTTGGGGAAAACTGGGCCAGCAGTAGGCCCAAAACCGTCTAAGGATCCTTAAAAAAAAGAAAGTGGACTCGAAATTGAGCCCAGAAATGAAGGCGAACAGCAAGTGACATCAGTGGTTTAATTAGGCCAATAACAGGCCCAACTTTTAAAGACAAGCTCAATGTTTAAAACCTGTTTTGGTTATGTTCGAAGCAAACTTGATGAAATAAATTATTGAAATCAATTGGTGCTCTGAATCAAGCCCAAAACGAAGAAAACACAACTGGGCTATGGCTGAAGTGCCCCAGCTTGAAACTTGACTGGGCTGTCTCAATTTGGGCCAATGTCAGGCCTAATTGAAACTCGACTTCTTCTGAATCGACTGCAGCCCAGATTGCTTGCGAGTTTCAACAAAATCAAAGGCATATCTTAAGACCAATCATTAGCATGCTATTATTGTTAATAATACAAGATCCAGAATTCTTCTTATTCATAAATCACAATAACTTGCACCTGAAATCACTTTGCTACTATTGCAGTTCGAGAGGTATAATAAAATTCCTGACTCTAGCCAAACACAACATGATTCAACACATACTGCCTATTAATATGAACTTGTTCATGTATTCTCCTAACTCTAAATATGCATGCATGTTACTAACACTAAACCTCAAACTGACTTAGCTGAGGGTATTCAACTATTGAAACTCATATGGGCAGCTTACAGTCACAAGTTTAAATACAGTCCCAAATATTACAATCTTAGGTATAGCAAACTGTCCATCCACAGATGAAACCACTAAAAACCCATTCTAACTTTCAAACACTCAAACATTGTGATTAAATTAAAGAAATAAACACCAGTTTTAAAACAGGCTTAAACAAACTGGAAAGGAGCTACAAACAGAAGAAGAAAAATAAGAAACACATTAAACAAGAAGGAGATCTGGAGTTTGCTACTTCAAGCCAGCATTTTACAACTTCATTTTGCATTCAAAGTTTATGAGGTACCTGGATACAGCAAACAGAAGAAAAGAAATCCTGATGTCAGCAAAGAGGAACAAGAACAGAAAGCCAACAGCAGTAACCCAACTCCAAATTTAAACCATGTTTAAACCCTTAAGAATCCAGAAATTTCAAGAGAACTTGTTCTAGACTTTTTTTGTTGTGAAAATCAGAAAATTCAGCTATTCAAACAGTGCAGAACTTTTTGGGGTATTTTCTAGGGTCTGAAATCTGATTCTGTGTGTGTAAAATGAGTGAATAAAGGATACTTTTGTACGCCTAAATACCATGTGCTGGAAAAACTGAAATTAGGGAACCCTCACACAGCCCCCTAAAAGCATCTTTCTAACAGAAATGGGACAACTGGCAGCTTCTAATTGGTTTCAGCATTTTGTGCTGGCCAAATAGAGCTAGCTGTCCATATTCTAGAAGCTTCTATCATTAACCTTTTATAAAAATTCTATTTCTATTTTCCAAATTAACCCCCTAAGTTTTGTTAGTTCAATTAGGAACCTAGGAGTTTCTACTGATTTACAAACTAGGCAAACAAGGATAAAACCATAATTGGTCAAGAATCCAAATCAATGATGCCCAAAACAGAATCCTAATGAGTAATTTAAACTTAGAACTAAACTAATTAGCAAATAAAATATTTATCTAATTAAACCTAAACATAATGGATTTAAAGGAACAATGCGCCTACACAGTACTTGAATCAGAAATCACAAATGGAACTTCAAAGACAAAAAATAGAAATTATCCTAAATAGAGTACTGAAAACAAAACAAAAATATGAAGAAGAAAAACAAAATCATTTCATGCATTCAACCTAAAGAGAAACCCTAAATAAACTAAACTTGAAATTAAACTAATGATGAAGTTTTAACATGCTACTAACTAATCTAAATAACTAAATGCAAGAATAAGCAAACAAAACAATTCTGAACAAAAGGAAAGAAGAATCCTAAAACATGCGGCTAAAATCAAAAACAAAAATCATGAAGAAGAATCAAAGAAAAGAAAGAGGAAAAGAAAAGAAAAAATGAAAGAAATTACTTATGTTCATTTCGGACCAACAAACGAACATTTGACCAATTTTCCACAAGATGACATGAACTTTAACTAACATTAATCGACTGTTCATAACAAGAAACAGTCGACTAATGAAAGTTTGGGGTTCAAATTATCGAACATTGACTGGAAACCATAAGGGGGAAAAAGCTAGTGTTCAGAGGATCCTAGATTTGAAATTCAAAGAAAATGGCGGGGATTTTTGGGAAATTGATTGTAGTTTAGGGTTCAAAGGGGTGTGCGGAGTGTGATTTTGGGGGTGATTTGGGTGAATTAGGATTTTTAGGTCAAATTCTCAGATTTGAAATTGGTGGGATTTGGGTGGGATTTAAGGGAAATTGGTAGCGGATTCGGGAAGAAGGGGAGGTGAGGAGTACCTGGTGTAAATTCGGAGTGGATTGGAGGCCGGCCGCCGCTGTGAGGCGATTTTCGGCCGGCGGCGACTGCTGGTGAAGAGGAAGGAACTCAAGGCGGCTAGGGTTAGTGTCATAGTTGAGGGAGACGAGTAACTGAGGGGGGTCTGAAGGGTCTGGGGGTGTATTAGGACAGTTATATTGGGGTGGAGTGATCAGTTCCCATCCGTTCGATCAAAAGAGATCAACGGATGGGATTTGATGGTAAGAAATGACGTAGTTTTGTTTAATGGGGGGGGGGGGGCTGCACCGGGTAGGCTAGGTTTGGGCCTGGTTTTGGGGCGGATTTGGATAGGGATTTGGGCTCAGCATTAATTTTGGCCCAATCAAGTTTAAACCAGCCTTTTTTTTCAATTTTCTTTTTCTTTTGTTTTCTTTTTCTTCCTTTAATTAATTATAATCCTAAATTAAATTCCTAAATTAATCTAAATTGTAAAATTAAGCTAATAATCCATTTATGAAATTTATAACAATTAATTGACCCTAAATTAAAAGAGAAAAATCACTAATCTAAAAATTAAAAGGTAAAAATGTAAAAATGAGCCATTTTAGTGATTTTTATTTTTAATAAAGCAATTAATTAACTAATTAATCCTAAAAATATAAAAACAAAAATCTAAATGCAATGCATGGTATTTTTTGATATTTTTTTTTATGATTTTAACAAATTAAACGTGCAGAAAAAATGCAAACAATTAATTAAATCCTACAAAAATCCTATAAAATGACAAATAATTGGAAAAATCTATTTTCTTTGATTTTATAGGAGTATTTCATACAGGGCAAAAATCACGTGCTCACAGAAGACAAAGCTGCTGCGAGAAAACAGAATCATACCAAGATAAGATTGCTAAGCTTGAAGCAAAAGTGGCACAAATGGAGCAAGAAATTGATGGCGTCAAGGAAGTGATATCCGATATTAAGAACTTGTCCAACGAAAAATGCTACTCTCCATTTCGCACAGTTGCATCTCTCATTTATGAGTGTAATACCCAATTTTTTCCAGATCTGCACTCTTTCTTGCTAGAAAGGGCATTCTATGCTACCAACAATGTGTATGAAGAAGAAGCATGATTATCAAGGACTCTATCACAGAATTTGAAAGATTATCATTCCCCACCCATATTCCCTTATTTAGGATGCACATGCAGCCTGCGTAAGGCTCGGTCTCATTATAGCAAAGAAACTGGGGCAGATTTTTAGCACGCATGATGAGTATGCTCAAAAGGGACATCATGCAATGGAATAGTCATCAGAAACTTCCCAAAGGTTGGGGCAATTTCTGGAATATGCAAGTGTTAGTAAGGAGAAGGCCTTTTGGTTGAGCTAAAGCTTTGATGTTCGACATAAGTCAGACCTTCACAAAACTTCAAATCAATTTGCTTTCCTATCATAAAAGTCTCGAGCGTTAGAGCCCTCTAGATAACAAGTCATCCTCGTCCATCCATTTTGCAACTTAGGCCATCATTTCTAGTTTAGAGCTCCTTCTTAAACATATCATATATTAATCTATATAATCATATACTTTATTATTTTAGTGCATTTATTTCATTATGACGAATATGCTAACACTTTATTTTGATTGTAAATTGCCTAGCATTGAACATTGTTTTGGCTGCGAATTTGCATCAAGGACGCAAATAATGGCAAATCAATTTGGAGCATTCAGTACCGGTAAGGCTTTGTTACAAGCTGAGACTAATGGTAAGGAAATGAATGTTGTACGGAGGAACATTTTGGTCAATCTAGGAAATACTTTCAACCTTCTCCCCGACTCAAATTCCGCTTCCAGCTCAACCCGAAATGTCTCTTTGACCATATCTCCCCATCCAACACCTATTTATATAAGTCCTCCACTGATACCGCCAAAATTTACTATTAATCCAGAGGCTTTGCAAGTCATCATGATGACTAATGCCCAATCGTCCGCACTTGCAACATCTGTCACCGAAAGCCAACAAAATCAACTGGCGCTATGTCCATACAAAAGACTAGGAAAGGAAATTAAGACGACTAGCTGGGATGACCAAGATAGAGAGCTCCATAATCTAAACAATATCGTGGAGGGAGAAATGACTTTAAGAAATATTCAAAGTTTAAGATACCAAGGTTTGTGCATGCATCCACATGTTGAGCTTCCGCCAGGATTCAAAATTCCAAAATTCAATACTTTCAATGGGAAAGGAAATCCCATTTCTCATTTGAAAGACTACTGCAGCAGATTAGTGGGGATTGGACATAATGAAGCCATTCGAATGAAGTTGTTCGTTCAGAGTCTATCAGGGCTAGCACTTGATTGGTAAACTCAACAAGATTTTAGCAAATGGTATACGTGGGAGGACATGGCCCGCGATTTTGTAGAACAGTATAAGTTTAATATTGGAGATAGTCCAACGCTTTGTGATACCCGTGAAGTAGAAAGAATGCAACACGAGTCTTTTGCAGAATATGCCACGCGATGGAGACTGGACGCTTCAAAAATGCGCCCTCAATTGCCCGAGAATGAGTAATTTCCACCTTCGTCGAAATGCAAAAGGGCATATATTATGAAAAATTGCTATGTGCTCGAATACGTGACTTCTCGGATTTGATTAGAGTTGGAAAACTGATAGAATCAAGCATTCGAGCAGGAAGAATTATTGACAATTGAAAATTACAAGCCACTTCCCAAGGCGAGGCATTTGAGAATTTACAAGGCAAAAAGAGGAAGATAGACTCGGCTTGCATGCCCCCTTATCAGCCACAATCTCAACAAAACAACCTACTACCACAAACTCATATACAACCCCAGGCTACTTGGCAAAGCATTCAACATCCAGCTCATCAATCACAATCTAGCTATCAGCAATCAGAGAACCTGAAATTTCACGCTTTTATTCCTCTGCAAGAGTCATTGACAAGCATATTCAAGAGATTGAAAGTCAAAGGACTTCTACAACCAAGGAAAGTATGGATCCCTCAAAATCTACCTCCAGATTTTGATTGTTCTAAACCATGTGCTTACCATTCAAATATTCAAGGGCATGACACAGAACAATGCCCAACACTTAAGCATAAGATTCAAAATATGATTGAAAAGAACAAGATAATTGTGCAGCAAGATCAACCACGCAACAACTATGACCCTTCAATCGTAAATACTGTCATTGTTAAAGGTGATCCTTCAAAGTTGGCATCAAGACCTTTGAAGAGAAAAGGTGAAACCAAAAAAGATGATTGACAAGAATTCTTCATTGCTGCTATTTTGCCCTCCCTTTCATGATTGACTTTGTTTCATGCACTTTTCTTGAACTTTTGTATGAATACCTGATTCCTACGGGATAAGTAAGCAGCCCATTATTGGGTTCGGTCTCAATATAATAAAAAAAATTATTTTCCCCCGTTGCCAATACTAGGGCAAGCATCGAGAAACCAACAAAGTTCCACAACTTATAAGCTGATGGTCCGCGCCAAATGCTCGTTGTATTCGTATCATGCCATGACAACAAGAAATGCAGATTCAAAGCCAAAACTGCGATGCTAAATGCAAGCCAACCATTTTATATTATACTAACAACTTTTTATTGAGTAAAGCAGGGGCAAGCTCTAGCCATTCTCGATCAAGACCATCTACATGATGGTCCAAAGCTCAGCATCAAGCCAAAATTGCAAAACTCAGACAAAGAAAAAGATGAAGCCAATCAAGCATGAAGCAAATTTTGTAACTCACAACTTTTCTTTGAGTGCAGGAATTTGATAATAGACAATTTCAGCTTAATGATCTCACAAGTGTCAGCATTTCACCATGAATATTCGCTACTGCAAAGGCATTGCATCAAGCTCTTTACACCATACAATTTTCTATTTCAAGGACATTGCACCACGCTCTCTGCGTCGCACCTTGAATACTCAAAGGCAACGCACCAAGTTCTTCACTTGCATGTATATTCACTCCTTTGAATCAGGCACTACACCAAGCTTTTTGCGTTCCACTAATTTTCTATGAATCAGGCATCGCACCATGCTCTTCGCACTGCACCAATATTGTAATTTTAAATCAAGAATTGCATTTAGGCTTGTCCGCCTTTAATAGGATATTTAGCTCGTCCGCCTTTAATAGGACGTTTAGGCACATTTGGCTATAATTAAATATTGAGCCAAGAGTCTCCCGAAAACAACCTCTCTACCTTTTTAGGGGTAAGGGTAAGGTCTGTGTACACTCTACTTTCCCAGACCCTACTAGTGTGATATTACTGGGTATGTTGTTGTTGTTAAATATTTATGTATACGGTCAAAATCAGGGACGGCCGATTTTAAGGCTTCTTTGGCATTTCCGAGCCCGGCCTCGATGAGCTCGAAGCTCAGTCTAAGGCTCGAAGCCCTCACCTCGGGAGGGGATATCGAGGAGTCATCATAGCGTACCTCGAGGCAACATGAAAATCGACAAGCGTCAAGGAAAGGTGGGAAGTTCCCGAGGGCACGTGATTGGAACTGACAGAGTCAGTAATGATAGTACAAATCCATACTGAGCTGTTACACAACTGCACCAATAAGCATTTCCTCATCATTACTAGACATGTACCATGTGGAGGATCTCCCCTCCTATATAAAGGGGACCTTTGTCATTTTGTAAAGGCACAACACATTGATTTATAATACAACATTCTCTGCTCTTGCTTAAACAATTGTTCTACACATTTGTTGCTTATTCTTTCATTGTTAATTTATTATTCATTCATTGTTCTTCATTTATTGCTCATTATTAACCGCAAAAGGCCATCTCTGAGGCTTTCATTATCATTGTTTATTCATCAATAGCTCACTACCAACTGCCCTAAGCAAGCCTCGAAGCCCCTGCTCCAACCAGCTCGAGGCTCAATTTTGTGACAACTTTGGTCTGCTTTCCATATTCTCTTTATTTACACTTAGCATATATTGCCTAACAACTAGTATTAAAATAGATCACGTATTTTTAGAACCACAAAATCAAATATAGTTGTCATTACCATTTTCAAGGTAAACAGTTTGGCGCCCACCGTGGGGCTAAAAATAATAGTGATTGTTTTGTGCTAGTTTTCTGAAAACACAAGTTATCCTTCAAACTTTTCTTGTCCAAGAACCTTTGGTTTCAGTTCAAAATGTCTAACTCAGCAAATGCACATGAAAATGATGGTATTAGGCTTCATGGAGAGAACGGTGTAGATGCCGGTGTACCACCGCAGAACCCAGGGGCGGCACCAACACAAATCCCCATCGACGTGAGCTCAGGCAATGTTGTGCATGTCTATGTAAGCTCTCATACCAACGGAAGTGTGCGCGAGGAGGAAAGAGACGTTAGCCTTCAAGTCATTTTTGAGATGTTGCAAGCACAACAAGTGGCTATTGCTCAGCTACCAATTCAACAAAAAACTCCAAGCACAGTAGCACCGAAAATGGCTCCTCGAGTCGAGCAGGCACCAGAGAGATCGAGTAACAACAGGTCAGCAACTGACCCCGCTATCATGAAGATGCTCGAAGACCTCACCAAAAGGATTGAATCAGGAGAAAAGAATATAGAGGATAACGATAAAAAGGTAGAGACTTATAACTCGAGGGTCGATCAGATCCCGGGCGCACCTATGATCTTGAAGGGCGTAGATTCAAAGAAGTTCATACATAAACCATTCCCACCAAGCGCGGCTGCGAAGCCCATCCCGAAGAAATTCAGAATGCCTGATGTCCCAAAGTATAACGGGACCACGAACCCCAACTAGCACGTTATCGCTTATACTTGTGCTATAAAAGGGAATGACTTAAAGGATGACGAGATCGAATCTGTCTTGCTGAAGAAATTTGGAGAGACACTATTGAAGGGGGCCATGATGTGGTATCACAATCTACTCCCAAACTCGATAGATTCATTTGTCATGTTGGCAGACTCTTTTGTAAAGGCACATGCCAGTGCCATCAAGGTTGCTACAACTCCGACATCTTCAAGATCAAACAAAGGGAGAACGAGATGCTTAGGGAATTTGTATCCCGCTTCCAGTTGGAGCGAATGGAATTACCACCGGTCTCCGATGATTGGGTAGTGCAGGCCTTCACTCAGGGCTTGAACGAGCAAAGCTTGATAGCATCAAAGCAGCTAAAATAGAATTTTGTTGAGTATCCCATTGTGACCTGGGCAGATGTACACAACATATATCAATCGAAGATTAGGGTCGAGGACGACCAATTGGGAGCCCCATTTGGCTCACTATGTCTAAGCAAGCTCCTAGCAAAGGAATCAAAGTCTACAGAAAGGGAGTCAAGATTTGGCAACGAAAGGTATCAGCCATACATCAAAGATCGAAGAGACACTTCGAGGTGGAATATACCTCGAAATGGTCGAGGCCAAAATTCTCGGGGACTTATGGGCAAGACCGGGTTTGGCAGGCATTCGAGGCTAATAGAGGCACCCCGATTGTCGGAATACAACTTCAACATTGATGTCTCGGACATCGTATCAGCCATGGGTAAAATCAGGGATACCAGATGGCCAAAGCCCACACAGTCAGATCCTTCCTGAAGGAACCCCAATTTGTCATGCGAATACCATAGCATTCACGGTCATAGGACCGAGGATTATAGACAGCTTCGAGAAGAGGTGGCCCGGCTGATTAACGAAGGGCATCTTCGAGAATTCCTCTGTAATCGAGCCAAGGACCGTTTTCGAGAAAGAGAGGCGAACGGAAGGAATTGACCAGAAGGACCTCAGAACTTCATTCACATGATCGTTGGAGGAACCGATGTCCCACAGGGACCCATGTTCAAATGGGACAAAGTGTCCATCATAACGGAAAGGCAAACTCAGAGTTACATACCCGAGGACGCCTTTACATTTGGAGAAGAAGACATCAAGGCCTTGTCCCTACCACATAATGACACACTGGTAATTTCTTTCCTTTTGAATAACATTCAAATGAAGCATGTGCTCGTGGATCCAGGTAGCTCGACCAACATAATCAGGTCGAAGGTGGTGGAGCAGCTCGGACTGCTCGATCAGATCGTACCCACCTTTCGAGTCCTCAATGGATTCAACATGGCAAGCGAGACAATGAAGGGAGAAATTATCCTCCCAGTCAAAGTGTCCGGCACAGCGTAAGACACCAAATGTCATGTCATTGAAGGTGACATGAGTACAATGCCTTACTTGGAAGACCGTGGATACACAACATGAGGGCGGTACCATAAACTCTTCATCAGATGACGAAGTTCCCTACAAAAGATGGTATAAAAACAGTGTACAGAGAACAACATGCAGCTAAGGAGATGTTCGCGGTAAACGACATGGCACCAACATTGACTCTCCCCATCCAGGATGAGTTAGGGAACAGGCTGACCCCCGAGGAACAGGTGGTCCGTGAGCATTCAAATGAAGATGACGAAGAAGACTTCCTCACCCCTCGAACCTTCGTTACCCCCGAGGAGTCGGATGAAACAAAATCAACGGTCGAAGAACTCGAACAGGCCGTCCTGAGCAAGCACCTTCTAGATCGAAAGTTATACGTGGGAACGGGATTTACCCCCGAACTTAGGAAAAAATTCATCAAATTTCTTATAACAACATTGATTGCTTTGCTTGGTCCCATTTAGACATGACAGGGATCCCAACGGAAATAACCACCCATCGACTAAGTGTCGACCCCAGGTTCAAACCAGTAAAGCAAAAAACGAGGGCTCAATCCGAGGTAAAACATGCATTCATCAAAGACGAGGTAGCAAAACTCCTCAAAATAGGATCAATCAGGGAGGTAAAATATCCCGAATGGTCGGCTAACGTGGTAGTGCTTCCCAAAAAGGAAACAAATTAAGAATGTGCGTAGATTATAAAGACTTGAATAAAGCATGCCCCAAACACTCATTCTCATTACCCAACATCGATCGCTTGATCGATGCCACGACTGGCCACGAGATCCTCACTTTTCTCGATGCCTACTCCGGGTATAATCAAATTCAAATGAACCCAAAGGACAGGGAAAAGACTTCGTTCATCACGAAGTATGGTACGTACTATTATAATGTAATGGCCTTCGGGCTAAAAAATGCAGGAGCTACGTACCGACGCCTAGTTAATAAGATGTTCGAACATCAAATAGGCCAATCTATGAAAGTTTACATTGATGACATGCTAGTTAAGTCCCTGCGCGCAAAGGACCATTTGACTCATTTGCAGGAAACATTCGATATCCTTAGAAGCTACAACATGAAGCTCAACCCCGAGAAATGTGCCTTTGGAGTAGGATCGGGCAAATTTTTAGGCTTTATGGTGTCGAATAGGGGAATCGAGATCAACCCCGACAAAATCAAGGCCATTGAAGAAATCACAGTGGTGAACAATGTGAAGGCCGTGCAGCGGTTGACCGGGCGGATAGCGGCCTTAGGCCGGTTCATTTCGAGATCGTCAGATCGGAGTAATCATTTCTTCTCCTTTCTTAAGAAGAAAAACAACTTTGAGTGGACTCCAGAATGCCAACACGCTTTAGAGGAGTTAAAGCGGTATCTCTCGAGCCCACCTTTGCTCCACACCCCAAAGGACGAAGAACGTTATACTTGTATATGGCCGTATCCGAGGTAGCGGTTAGTGGTGTGTTTGCTCGGGAAGAACAAGGTACGCAATTCCCTATTTATTATGTAAGTTGGACTCTTGGAGACGCTGAAACCAGATATCCACACTTAGAAAAATTATCTCTTGCATTAATAAGTGCATCACGAAAATTAAAACCTTATTTTCAATGCCATCGTATATGTGTTTTAACAACATACCCTCTTCAAAACATCTTGCACAAACCCAAATTATCGGGCGGATTGTCCAAATGGGTCATCGAACTCGGAGGTATGATATAGAGTACCAACCCTGGACGGCTATCAAGTCCAAAATTTTGGCGGACTTTGTGGCCGATTTCACGCCTGCCCTCGTGCCCGAAGTAGAGAAAGAACTGTTGCTTGAAACGGGACGTCATCGGGGGTATGAACCCTATTCACCGACGATGCCTCGAACGAGAAAAGGTCTGGGCTCGGCATCGTTCTGAAATCGCCTACGGGCGGTATGATTAGGCAATCTATAAAAATGCCAAAATTTACTAACAACGAAGCCGAGTATGAGGCTATGATTGCAGGTCTTGAGCTAGCCAAGATTCTAGGAGCGGAAGTCATCGAAGCACAATGCGACTCCCTTCTGGTAGTCAACCAAGTAAATGGGAGCTTCGAGGTTTGAGAAGACAGGATGCAAAGATACTTAGACAATCTTCAGGTCATATTACATCGTTTCAAAGAGTGGACTCTGGTCCACATTCCTCGGCATCAGAATAGTGAGGCCGATGCACTCGCGAACCTGGGGTCGTCCGTCAAAGAGGATGACATACTCCCAGGGGCTGTTGTACAGTTATCCAAGTCAATAATTGAAGAAGGCCACGCCGAGATCAACTCAACTAGTCTAAGATGGGATTGGAGGAATAAATACATCAATTATTTAAAAAATGAGAAGCTGCCCACAGACCCAAAAGAATCGAGGGCCCTTCGAGCCGAAGCAGCTCGATTTTCACTCGACGAGAATGGAACACTATATAGAAGGACCTTTGACGGACCTCTAGCAGTATGCTTGGGACCGGGGGACACCGATTATGTACTTCGAGAAATCCACGAGGGCACTTGTGGAAATCATTTTGGCGCTGATTCTTTGGTTCGAAAGGTGATCAGAGCGGGCTACTATTGGGACATCATGGTGAAGGACACCAAGGAATTCGTTCGAAGGTGTGACAAATGCCAAAGGTTTGCGCCAGTGATTCACCAACTCGGTGAACAACTACATTCAGTCTTATCACCATGTCCGTTCATGAAATGGGAGATGGATATCGTCGGCCCCCTACCAACGGTGCCAGGTAAAGCTAGATTCATTCTGTTTATGACTGACTATTCTCGAAATCGGTGGAAGCACAGGCCTTCGAGAAGATAAGAGAAAAAGAAGTCATTGACTTCATCTGGGATCACATCATATGCCGATTCGGGATCCCCTCCGAGATTACATGTGATAATGGGAAGCAGTTCATAGGCAGCAAGGTGACAAAATTCCTCGAAGATCATAAAATCAAGAGGATCCTATCATCGCCCTATCACCCATGTGCAAATGGACAGGCCGAGTCCAAGAACAAGACCATCATCCAAAACTTGAAAAAGAGGTTAGAAAATACAAAGGGAAAATAGAGAGAGGTATTGCCCAAAGTACTATGGGCATACCGAATAACTTCGAAGTCAAGCACAGGAGAGACACCATTCTCTTTGGTATACGGGTCCAAAGCTTAGATACCGATCGAGGTCGGAGAGCCCAGATATTGACATGCCACTGATGACTCAAATAGGGAGGCCATGACTACGGCCCTTGAGCTACTAGATGAAAAGCGAGAGGCTGCACTAGTCTGAATGGCCGCCCGAAAACAGAGGATCGAGAGATATTATAATAGGAGAACAAACCTCCGATACTTCAGAGTCGGGGACTTAGTCCTGAGGAAAGTCATCCTCAACACTCGAAACCCAAATGAAGGGAAGCTAGGCCCAATCTGGGAAGGACCGTACCGCATCCTCGGAGTAGTAGGCAAAGGGTCCTACAAACTTGGCACCATGGAAGGCGAACAACTTCCAAGCAATTGGAACATATCGATGCTCAAACGCTATTATTGCTAAGGTATAACCTTATCCCTTTTTCATTTATGTTTTATAATAACTTATTGCAGGTGTTCGACTAAGAGGAATCGAAGCACCCTCCAGCTCGAAGACCTTGTGTTAAAAGCATGCGTTGCTTTCTTTTTCCCTTAGATCGGGTTTTATCCCAATAGGGTTTTACCGGCGAGGTTTTTTAACGAGGCAACATCTATATGCTACCTAAGGCGAACTCAACAAGTATTCAAGGCTTCTTCTAAATTAACCTCAAATACTGCGGGGGGCATCCCCCTCAGAGGCTATCATTTCGAAAAAGATCGAGTTATACCTAAGGGGACCTCGATATGAAAATATTTTATTGGGCCAAACGGTCGAATGGACCGTGTCCATGTATTACAATCGAGCATCCGAAAGCAAGAATATGTACACATATATCATGTAATCAAAGAAGCCTCTCTGCTTTTCAAAACGATGTGTGCCTCAAAGAAACTTACTACTGTCACAAAAAACGGCCCAAGAGCCAAAAACTCTCGAACACCTAGGGACTGTCGTCGACTGTCAGCTCATCGAGCCATAGAAAACTCGAACTCGTAAGACTTCGATCAGGCAACTTCGAGCTCGTAAGGCCTCAGTGAGGCAACATCAAATCTGTAAGACCTCAACAAGGCATACTCAAATTTATAAGACCTTAAAAAGGCATAACCCCGATATTAAAGCCAAGGCTATATATTCGAACTTTTAAGACCCCTAAAAAGGCATACCCTCAATATAGACGCCAAGGTCACCGCACACGGGGTCTAAAGGCTACGGCCAAACATAAAGACTACGGTCGAACTTAAAGGCTACGGTCGAATTAATGCGGCTCGGAGACGTCCGACTGCTGCCATAAAACTAAAGGCCTCCAAACACTTCGAAAATACTTTGAAAAGAACCAGTTAATCAGGCAACTCTCGGCGTAAGCAAAGGAGCTTCGATAATATCAGTTCCAAATGATAAAAAGGCTTCGAAAACAATCAACCTTCGATGGAAAGGCTTCGAAAACTCAGCTTTCAAGCAAACCTCCCGAGGTACTCAACTATCGTCACATATCGACTCATAATCGAGGTTCTCGTTTGAGACGTCGAAGAGACGGACGAACACAAAACATGCCAAGGCATAATCAAAACTTCAAAATTCTTTATCCAGAATGAGGGAAAACTATATCCATATTAGAGGTCGCATCGACCCAATCTAAAAAGAGCCTAAGTGTCATGCCCCAAAATCGTGGAACGTGACCGGCGCTCAACCGAGTAAACCCGACTGAGCAAGCCTGTTAGATTTCATTCTACCCAAACTAGTTCATGAATAAAGAGGGAATGCTATCCCATTTTATCAAAACACTAGACAATCTTCCACTAGCAACTTTCACTTCATTTCCATTAATGACTTCATTTATAGTTTTCAAAATATTACAAGCTTACAAGCTTAATAAGAAGCATGCTTATCAAATACTAACATTTCTAGTTTTGACTCCCAATATCAACCATCACCCACAAACAGTCTACGCAGCCTCTAAATACAATAGAAGAGTAATAGGGAAATGCCGACAACATGGCTCCGGCTATACCTCAAAACGTGATGAGAAAATGAACAAAAGATACATGATATGACCCCGAGATGGAGTGGGGCTCACCAAGCCTGCTGGGAAGAGAATACCGCTATCACTGACCGATGTCGCTCGCTGTGGAACCACCTGTATCATTAAACGATACAGCGCCCCCGGCAAAAGGGGCGTTAGCACCTGCGAATAGCACTAGTATGTAAGGCTAAAAGTCCTCTTTCAGAAAAGAATAACCTACAAGCAAAGAAACCATGAAACAGTAAGTCAAAGTCAACAATGTACAAGCTTCCAATTTGGAACATGTAAGTCTTCTAGTTTACGAAAATAATATATATTTTTGGTTGGGAGATCATTAGCACCGATATGAATTATACCACCGTCTTTGTTAGCACGGAGTCCGATCACGACCCGATCGGCTAGGTCGTCCCTTGGGGACATGTACCACAATCACAATTTCCAGTTTTGAATTTCTAGTTTTGATTCCCAGCACAATACCACCAGGTGTGCGGCATGGCGTCCGATCACGGCCCGATCGGCTAGGCTACCTTCCCACATATGCCGTGTGGGTTGGCATTACCAATTTACAAATTTTACCAAGTTCATCCCAATTAAGGGGAATAACCACGATCCACACCTACACCGGCACGTGTAGTTTTAGCTATCAGCCTTATGACCTACCCTCCCTCGGTTTTGCTAATGATACTCCCAAAAACATTTTTGATTCGATTTAATATTGCA
The DNA here is from genome assembly GCF_001879085.1 of Nicotiana attenuata. Lineage (NCBI taxonomy): Eukaryota > Viridiplantae > Streptophyta > Magnoliopsida > Solanales > Solanaceae > Nicotiana > Nicotiana attenuata. The sequence continues at coordinate 579,031 of NW_017670531.1, forward strand.
CACAATTGTAGTATAAATACAAGTATACAAATATAACATAAATAAAACCATGCTTACCTCAATACCTT
>NW_017670531.1:579203-604354 GCF_001879085.1 Nicotiana attenuata
AAAAGGCGACTAGGGAATGGAGGCCCTATGTCTAAAATCTCAACTCAGGGATTGGAGCCCTGATGTTGGCCAACAATTGAAATACACATTGAATATATAAGCAAACAATCACCTCAATTACCCTTGAATTACCTTTAACATGACAAAAGCACAATTTCAGCATCGGAATGTGTAAGAACTCCCATTATATTGAATGTATTTCTAAGGCAAAGTGTCACACCTCCTTTTTTACACACCACCCCGAAGGATAGTATATAAGGGGTTTTTATTCGAAATGAGATTATTTATTTATCAGAGTCGCCACTTGGGATAGTTTATTTGGTGTCCCTAGTCACCGATTTATTTTAAATCCCAAATCGAGGAAATTTCAACTTTCCTTGTGAAGTCTGCGAACCAGAAATTCTGAATAAGAAATTCTGTTAAGAAGGCCTCGGATTCCGTGGTTCTAGCACGGTCGCTTAAACTATCATAATTGGCCTATTATCTAATTTTAATACATGTTTTAACCTATGGTGCAATTTTAAACTTTAACCGCTTTATTTCATTATTTTTTAAGGAAAATTGCAACGTTATTAAAAATACGTCTCGAACCACGTCACATAAGTGTACCCGCGGTTCTCGACATATTTTATCTAACATTGTTGAGATTTGCATTTCGGTCACATAAATGCGCACCCGAGTTTAGGAAGGTAAATTATTAAAATAACGCGCCTAAAGTAACTACGCGTTTGCAACTTTGCAAGGGCCATGAAAATTCGCTAAATGGAACACCTCAATTTCTAAGGATAAGCAAGATCAATTTAATGAGGGCCATGATTAATTTTACTATCTAATACGGCGCACCTCAAATGATTAAAGGAGTCTAGTTAACTAACTACAGGCCTAAAGTGATTTGAATTCCATCTAGGCAGGCGAACAGCTTAGTCTTTAAGAATCAATAAAAATGGAATAACATTTGGTTACATAGAACCCAAGCAAAAATAGGCACAAATCACATTCTGTTATTTTGCACTTTGGAAAACAAAGGGCAAAGGTTTAATTGAAGCCTGTAGCGCGTCTTGGACTCGAGGAAAATACCGGGCCAATGTTAAAAGCCCAATTGCTAAATCCAGCACCAACTTATAGTCATGCTCATTGTTTTAAATTAGAATCAAATGATGTTTTGTGGACCAGCATCAAAACATGTACACAAACATTCTTCAAAGTCATGAGAACTAAGTACACAAACATTTGGACTCCCTAGTAGAACAAACGCCTAAGTCCGATTTCATTCATTAATCCAATCCAAAAATATTTAAACAAACAATTGACAGCGTTTTAAGAAATCTGAATTCTCTTTTAAAAGCAGTCCTTGAAACTATAAAGTAAAAGATTCATTTCAAACACTCCTACAATACACAATATTCATGGCAAGGAAGATATCTCACAGTATCTTTCAACAGAACACATCGTCATCTTTTAACATTAGCCTCTTTACAGCTAGCTCTAACATGAGATTACTACCAAACCAGGTAACCTTGAACGATATCGCCAAAACTAAAGGACAATGAAGACAACATGCTTTTCGAATGAGTCTTTTATCTACAGTATCTTAAACACACCCCAAATTGAATGCAGGAACAACAAATTCCATCAGCTAATCTAGACATTGACTAAGGAGACAAAGAACTGAAGCTAAAAAAATCATGCAAAAGAAAAATAGAACTAGGCTTGTACAGAAAGAAACTGAAAACATGCTGTGAACTTTAGTTTTCTATTCAATCTTCAAATCAGGCCATCACATAAGGAAAAATTCAGAGGATCATGTACCTGGATATTGAAAGAGCAAAAATGGAAAATCAGTAAAGAGTCAGCAGCAGAAATAGTCCAGCACCCAGCAATGAAATAGTATTTCCAAATCAAATTCAAATCTAGCTTTAAACAACCAGATTCAGTCCATTTTCAATCCGGAAAGTAAAACCTTTGTTTTCTGATGATTTGAACTAAGATAATAAGATCAGAAGAACCAACAACTAAGCAGAATTTTCACTAGATTTCATGAAATTGCCCTGAATTCAAAGCTGTTCCAGAATTTCTTCAAGAGAGGCTGTCGTTCAGTGTTTCGGGTTTTTTTTATCTCTCAAACTCTGCCTTGAAATGCTAGATAGAGATGCCTTTATAGGCAAGGAAGTAGGGCAGCAGAAATAGTTAAAATTTTGCCCTTTGGACCTTTCCCATTTTTATTTTTTGCTACTTGGTCCCTAATTTTCTGACTTGTTGGCCAAGTAAGTCTATTTTCAGCTTCTAAGAAGCTTCCTAAGGTGGTTATTCAGAGATTCCCTAAGTAAGCTACCCAATTTACCCTTTGGAGCCCCTGGATATTACCTCTGGGGCCAGGCAGCAAAATGGGTCAAACTGACCCAATTACTAAGTCAGACCTGGGCTCAAAACAAACAATTTGAATCACTTCAGATTGGGCTTTCTAATTTATCATTAAAAACCAAAAGAACTCTTGAGTATTCCACTCGCAGAGTTCTAAAACCTTGAACATTTCAGGCTCCAAAAAAACCAAAAACAAAAATCTAGCCCAGACTTAATTACCAAGACACAATTAACAATTAACAAAGCTTACAACTCAAATGCAAATACCGACGGTGTGAAGAAAAATGAGCAATAAACTCAGAAAACTATCAGAAGAAGTAGAATAAGATGAGAAGAGAACCAAAACAGAAATTAAAGATAAAGAATAGAAAGAGATACCTAAACAAACTCGGACCAGTAAAGAATGGTGACGAGTCTTCGAATCTTCCCAATTTCCTGCCAAATCTGATATTAATAGGGCAAGCTCTGACTCAATATTCGAGAAGCTCCGGGGTAATTTGAGGGAAAAGAGTGACAAATTTGGAAAGAGGAGAGTGAGGAGGTCATATGGTGTAAATTTGGTGGTGGATTTGGAAGTGGCGCCGCCACCAGAGAAACTGTGGCGGTGCTAGGGTTTCCACCTTCGATCGGATATTCGAGGAGCTCAGGCCGGATTTGAGGGAAAATGAACGGGGATTTGGAAAGAGGGGGATGAGGAGATGACCTGGTGCAAGTTACGTGTTTGAAGGTTGTGAGGGACACTTAAATATTTAAGAGTATTATCTATTCTACAAACATGTTTACTACATATTAGACTAAAATGACCTATGTTTTTCCAATTCTTATAAAATAACTATTTGACTACTTAATTCAAAGGAATGCAAAGTTAAATCCAAAATGAAAAATGCAACATATTTTTGTATTTTTTATGAATTAAATAAATTGGACATGCACACAAAAAATGCAAACAAACACGAAAATTATGCAATAATTCCTAAAAACCAATTAAAAGAAAATCCTATTGGAATTCTGTAGGAGTAATTCATGCGAGGCAAAAATCACGTGCTCACAGCTGCCCCTCTTTTCTCGGAGACACGAAGGGTTTTCGGGCAAAGATAAAATGAGCAATTATGAGGGATTTTTGCCTGCTTGGCACTCCATGAGAAGCATTTTTTGAAAAGAGTCTGACTGAACCTTGCTTCAAAGGTTGCCTACATATCCTTGGCTATAAAGGAATCAGGTCTGTGTGGTTCTGGAAGTTTTGGTAGCTGAGACTACCAGAAGCTGTGATTTGACTGTTGCTGCTGCTACTGCTTGCTGAACTCCTTATTACACCAAAAAATGAAAATAAAAAGCTAAGCTAGCTAATCCTATCAGGTACGAGTTATAAGATTCCTATCTATAAATCTCTAGAAGCTTGATCTTGAGTCTTAGTCGGTTCTTGCTGTGGACTCCGATCTGAATCTTGATGCTCGTTAGCTGCAACCGCTAGTTCATTCTTCAGCTTTTGGATCGCTGGCTGCTCAGACACCAAAACTCAAATGAACTAAGGATTGTGTCTGTTTAGGCGGAAAAGATTAGGGAATGGAGCACTATGTCTAAAATGTCAACTCAGGGATTGGAGCCCTAATGTTGGCAAGAAAGGCGACTAGAGAATGGAGACCCTTTGTCTAAAATCTCAACTCAAGGTTGGAGCTAAAAAAAAGGCGACTAGGGAATGGAGGCCCTATGTCTAAAAATCTCAACTCAGGGATTGGAGCCCTAATGTTGGCAAAAAGGCGACTATGGAATGGAGGCCCTGTGTCTAAAAATCTCAACTTAGGGATTGGAGCCCTAATGTTGTCAAAGCGTAAAAAGTTGATATTGTGGATTCTAAACTATCATTTTTGTTTGGATTTTCTTCTTTTTTTTTCTTTTTTTTTTAATTATTACATGGAATGAGTAAATGCGGAAAAAAAACTTGGAGGGGACTTCCCTTTTTATGGATTGTTGCTGCAAAGCTGTTTCTAGCACTTGCGCATTTCTTTTTCCTTTTCTGGTTGCACCTGCTTCTTGCAAGGTTGCTTTGGATTACACCTGTTTCAAATTTTTTAAACAAAGAATAATTGTTAGTTTGAAACGGTGGTTAGTTTTGTGGCCTTGATTGTTTTGATCACTAGATCTCGGCCCAGCTTCTTTGATAAAGATCTCAATTGCAACTGCTTGTTTCCTAGGGACTAATTTCATTTCAGGCCCTGAGAACCTCTGGTTTTTTCTAGATTTTGCCCTGACGGTTGGTTGGTGGAACTCAACATTTTCGACTTTATTTTGCCTTCGTAGGCCTTTCCTTTCTGACTTCCTTTTCTTTTTTTTCTTTTTCCTTTTTTTTCGGAATGTTGGGGAACTTTTTGGCTCCTCAAACTTTGCTGCAACGGCTAGTCGTGTGGGACTTAACCTTTTCCAACTTTATTTCGCCTTCGTAGGCCTTTCTTTTCTGGCTTCTTTCTTCCAACTTCAATTTCAGAGCATTTGGGGTACCTTGGCTTCTTCAACTTTTGCCGAGGCGGTTAGCCACGTGGGACTCAACCTTTTCAATTTCATTTTCCTTTATAGGCACTTCAATGTGATTTTCTCCTTCCAAGAGTTTTGATTTCGAAGCATCGGCCGCTATGGCTAGTCGAGGTCGACTTGATGCCCTCCTGACAAGGCTGGGTGCCTTTTTCCACATTAGCTCGTGTCAAATGAAAGCCCTGTAAATCAGTCTTGCCACCCCTTCTTTGTCTCAGTTCCGGAACAGTGTTAGACCGAAAGGGATTCAAAGAAAACAAATAATGGAATGGAGAATGAATTTAAAACAAGAAGTGTCCCTTTCAGGGAAAGAAAAGAAGGACTTATCTGGAGTACATGCGGACTTCAATGAACATGACATGCCTTTTGGACTGGATGCCTGATCTGTGTAAACCGTCCGACTCTCAGAAATTCATCACAACTTTTGCTTCAAAATTCGAGGAACCTTGCCAGGACTTTGTGGGCGCCGATGGCTGCAAGGATCCTCTTTTCGATCAGGGGCGCCCTTTGCGAGTTTTCACGAGCTGATCTCTCTCACTTCTCTTCTCACCATCGCCTTATAGTGCTCTTTGCGAGTTTTCACTAACAAGACTCTCTCATTTTTCATTTCTCTGCTTACCATCGCCTCATGGTGCCCGTGTGAATTTTCACCAATAAGACTCTCTCATTTTATTTCTCGCATTTTATTGTATCAGATCCAAGTAGCTGCATTCTCCGATCCTTGGACATTCTCGCCGATTGATCGGAAGGACTTGAAAGGATTTGGGTAAAATGATTTGGACTGAATTACAACTTGGAACCATTCAGGCGGAATCATCGCCGAACCATTATAACATCTGCCCCAGTTTCATTTTGGGGGAAATTGGATTTTTGTTTTGGTATGACTGAACCCCACAGAGAGGCTGCCTACGTATCCTTTCGGAATCAAGTCGAACGTAGTTCAGCGAAACTTTGTTTTTGATTTTCTTTTTGTTTTTCTATTTTGTTTTGTTTTCTTTTTTCTTTCTTTTTCTTTCTTTTTCATTTCATTTTCTTTTTTCCTCTCTCTTTTTTTTTTTCATCTTTTCTCTTCTTCTTCTTCTTCTTCTTTTTTTTTTTTCATTTTCTTTGCCTTTTCTTCCTTTTTTTATATTTCTCTTTTTCTTCTTTTTTTTTCTTCATTTTATTTTTCAATAACACTTCCAGGTTCCAAAGAGGGTAATCAAAGAATGAGAGCCGGATCAAAGGGTTTGCAAAGGGTTGATAGTGTTTGGGTAGCGAGAATGAAAGCCTTCGTCATCCCAACCAGAGAATATTAGAATTATACGAAGGATCCAACATAGTACCTTTTCACTGCATTTGCATTGACAGTTGTTTCAGGGACATTTTCATCGATGTGTCCCAAGTACAACGCACTCTTTTGGTAGTACTCTTGTTGTAAGTTATGGACCTTTCCAATTCTGGAACCAATTTTCCTTCAGTTGTTCCAACTCCTTGTTTTATTTCCTTAAACTTTATCCTCATTGGGATCTAATCCTTGATTTATTATTTTGAGGTCTGACAGCTTTCAGGATCTGGGCATGAAGTCTGCAAGCATGTCATGTTATTGAAATCTGCATTTAACAAAACTAAAAAGAGAATAAGAAAGAAAAATAACAAGAGTAAGAAAAGAGACATTCGTGGACAATTAAATATTAATTTCATTTGATTTTTGATTTTTGATTTTTGATTTTTTTTTTTTGGAGATAGAAGGGTTTACAATGGGAAGTAAGACAATAAAGTAAAACATCCGGATCACACCCTGAGATAATCCGGACGCAGAAAGGATAGCAAGACTGGCTACCGAGACTCCCGTCTGATTGGGAACTTTCAGGCTTGTGGACCGTTTTTTGGCTTTTCTTCTGTCTCGGTAATGGCTGCAACGGCCTTCAATGCCAGATCAAATTCCTCAGCTTCACAAATCATTTCGACTATTGGCTCGATGTTGTGGGCAGGCAACAGATTGTTCATCACATCTAGAGCTTCTTCATCTCGAAGAACAACTATTTCAGCTTCAATCAAATCTTCAACTGCCCTTTTGAGGGTCCAACAGTCCTTTGTACTGTGTCCCACTGCTCCAGAGTGGTATTCATATATAGCATCAGCTCGGTGCGAGGGGGACTCGGGGTTTGGCCGGTTCGGGGCCACAGGCTGCAATAGATTTAGCCTGATTAGCTTTTGGAACAAGTTTGAATATGATTCACCAATAGGGGTGAACTGATTCTTTCTGAAAGGCTCTCTTGGGCGAGGATTGTATTGAGGGTCATTTAATTGAGGATTATATGGAGCTCGGTAAGGATGGGTATTTCTAGGAGGTGGAGCTCGGTTTTGTGTATAATGTTGTGGCCGCGAGTAAGGTTGCGCGTTCATCACCGCATAGGGAGGCGGTGCCACGGTATAAGGAGCATCTTGAAAGGGATAATAGTGTGGTGGGACGATAGGAGGCACATATGATTGGCTGAATGACCTGCGGGCCCCCCTCGAGTTTGAAACCATCATGACTCCTTCTTCACTCCCATTTCTGTTTATCAAACTCTCCGAACCATTCTGAGCAGAATGTGATGTGGCCTTAAAAGCAGCATGACTCAAGATTCGACCTATTTTTAAACCGTTTTCAACCATTTCCCCGATTTTGATGGCCTCAGCAAATGGCTTACCCACAGCAGACATCATGTTTTGGAAGTAGTCAGCCTCTTGGGCCTGCAGAAAGACAGTGACCATTTCAATTTCATCCATTGGAGGCTTTACCTTGGTAGCTTGCTCACGCCATTTGAAAGCATATTCGCGGAAGCTTTCCGCGGTTTTCCTTTTCAAATTGGACAAAGTGTTCCTGTCGGGAGCGATGTCCATATTATACTGGAACTGGCAGACAAAATCTCGAGCCATATCATCCCACACGTGCCAATGAGCAATTTCTTGATCCGTATACCACTCAGAAGCGATTCCGGTGAGGCTTTCCCACAAATAGGCCATAAGTAGCTCCTCTTTTCCACCAGTACCCCTCAACTGGTTACAATATCGTTTCAGATGAGCGACCGGGTCTCCATGCCCGTCGTACTTTTCAAATTTTGGCATCTTGAAGCCAACTGGCAAGTGGACATGGGGAAACATACAGAGATCAGAGTATGAGTCACTCTTTTGACCACTCAGACCTTGCATGTTTTTCAGGCTTTGTTCTAGGCTCTTCATCTTCCGAGCAATTTCCTCTTGCTCGGGATTATTAACAACCTTTTCTTGCTCCACCGGGAGATTATATCGCGGAGGCTGAGTGAAAGAGTACGGGGTAACATATGTTATTTCTGGTTGAAGCTGTGGACCCTTAAAGATGAACATTGGAGGCGGTGCCCTTGAAACCGGTGCCTGGGGGCGAACTACAGAAGGCATGCCAGGATCATTGGAGGGCATTGGAGGGTGCCCACATGGGATGAGCGGGTTGGGCACAGGGGCATTGGTAACCTCACCTGACTTGGGGATCAACTCAGGGAACCCAGGGATTGCACTTGGCGGTTCCCTACCATTAGACCAGGCGTCCCACATTTCCCATATGCGGAGACGCAACATCTTATTCTCTTTAATAGCTGCTGGTTCCAGCTGCAGAATAGCCGATGATGGGCTATCCTCAGAACCGATGTTTGGTAGATTGCTTGCGGAGGCCATCTGTGCCTTTGGATCTTGTGAAGGAGGGGAGGCCGGACTACCAACAAAACCAACCACCAAAACCTGGCTAATTTGCACATCCAACAACCTTGTTAGTTTTGAAACATTTAACATATAGGAAATCGCATGTTGGGATGCAATGCACCTAACAGTTAAACGCTTCTACCATGTGTTTGAACGGTTGCATGTTTCATCTCGACCTTAACTAGCTTTTCAGTATGGACCTCTTTTCTTCATCTTTGTTTCTCTCTAATGACTCTTGATTTTTGTTTTCATTTTTGCCGCTCTTTCATTTTTGGCACTCTCTTTTTCTCTTTTATTTCTTGTCGCTCTTTTTTCTCTCTTTTTTTTTCACTCTATTTGTTTTTTTTCTCTTTTTTTTTCAGTTTATCTTTCACTCAATTAATTCTTTGGCTATGATCGAATCCGATGGGGATCGCCTCAAAATGAAGGAAACCCGTATTATGGATTTTGATTTTTATTGATTTTTCCTTTTTCGCATGAAAGACATTAGAAAGAAGGAAACCATTTTTCTTTTAAAAACTACTTTTTTTTTATTTTTCTGAGGAAAGATTTTTAAAGAAGGAACTAAAGGAAAATATTTCTGGATGTTTTTTGAAAATTGGGGTCGGAACCGATGAGGTTTGCCTACGTATCTCGCATCCGGTGAAATCAGACCCGCGTAGTTCGGTCAAAACAAAAACCCACTATAAAACAAATTTTTTTCTCTTCTTTTTTTTCAAAAATCCGGCAGAGTTTCAGAATTTTCTAAACACCTACCTCTCACTTTTTTTTTATTTTCTCTTCTTCTTTTTTTTTGATTTTTTTTTAAATTTTCTTTTCTATTCTAGAAGCCAGTCAATATGCAAGTCTGAATAGACAGATATGGAAGTAGCACGTAAGATGCATCAGGATGGTCTTTTTCATTTAGGTACAGCTGTGCTAGACGGACCCAACCCCTGTGTTGAGTCCCCAAAGTCAAATGCACATGATGCAAACAAACCTTCCTTCTAGGGATCTGGCATGAGGCTGAGTTATTCTAAGTTCAAAACCTAGGTATGTGTCCTAGACTGTGTACCCGAGCGGACAACTCGAGTCGAGGAGGGGGCTACGTACCAGGAACCAAAAGGCCATCCGGCTTAGTAACTTGTCCGAGCCTCTTTCTTATTTTGAGGTATGACACTAACAGAATAGGGAGTCTCGACCAGCGAGCACATCCCCGAAGATGAGAAGAGAAGGGTTTCGTAGCAGTTTATATACAGTTCAGATAATATCAAAGCGGTAAAAAGCGACATTTAACACATTAGGCTCAAACATGTAACTAAAATCAAATAATAAATAAAGCCAAATATAACAATTATTCTAAGCTCAAATTCTTGAACCCTAAACTGAAATCCTGGGTTCTTATCCCTAGTAGAGTCGCCAGAGCTGTCACACCTCCTTTTTTACACACCACCCCGAAGGATAGTATATAAGAGAGTTTTTCCAATTTAAGTGACATTATTCAAAATGGGATTATGTGACGACCCGACCCGTCGTCTCATGTGTTACTGCTCCGTTTCCCCCATTTCATGCTTCTTCATGTTTCGTTATCGGTATGTGGTGTGTTAGAGTTGATTTGGATTGGTTTGGGTAAGAAATGAGACACTTAGTCTCTTTAAGGAAGGCTTACGTTGGAAAAGTCAACCGGACGTTGACTTATGAGTTATAAGGCTCGGATATGATTTCCGGTGATTCGGTTAGCTTCGGGGGATGATTTGTGGCATAGGAGTGCGATCGGAATTGATTTTGGAGGTCCGGTGTAGAATTAGGCTTGAATTGGCGAAGTTAGTATTTTGGCGAATTCCGGTTGGCAGGTGAGATTTTGATCCGAGGGTCGGAATGGAATTCCGAGAGTTGCTGTAGCTTCGATATGTGATTTGTGATCTGTGTGCAAAATTTCAGGTCATTCGGACGTCGTTTGGTTGGGTTTTTGATCGAATGCGTGTTTCGGAAGTTCTTGAAGAACTTAGGCTTGAATCCGATGTGAATTGATGATTTCAGTGTTGTTAGGTGTGTTTTGATGATTGGAACAAGTTCGTATGATGTTTTAGGGTGGGTTGGTGTTTTTGGTTGAGGTCCCGGGGGCCTCGGGGTGATTTCGGGTAATCAAACGGAAGAAAATTTGACTTGGAGTGTTGAAGATTTTCAGCAGCTGTTGGAGGCATAATTTTGCCTTCGCGTTCGCATGGCATAGGCCGCGTTCGCGTAGGCCTGTTTCTGTTGGTCATCGCGTTCCCGGGTGGGACCCCGCGTTCGCGTAGGAGGAGTCTGGGGGCCCAGCTTGGTTTATTCATCGCGTTCGCGATGGTGATGTCGCGTTCGCGTAAGAGGGCCTGGGAGTGCACCGCGTTCGCCTCTGGTGCTACACGTTCGCGTAGAGTAAAAATTGGTCTGTGGAAATTTTGTTCATCGCGAACGCAAGAGGACCCTCGCGTTCGCATAGAAGGAACTGGGCATCATAGAAGGGTTAATTAAAGACATTTCATCCGCGACCCATTTGATATTTCCTCCATTTTTGAACCACCTCAAGAGCTTTTTGGTAGGACTTGAAGAGGATTTTGACGGGAATCAATTGGAGGTAAGTCTCGTGACCTAGAAACGCTATTTATTTGAAGAATCAACCTTTAATTCATGGAAATTGGAGTAAAAATTGGAAAAGCTAGGGCTTGAGTTTTTATACTTTCAAATTGGGATTTGATAGGTCATTTGAGCTCGGATTTGGGAGTTCTTGGTATGTACGGACTCGTAGCGAGACGAGGAATCCGGTAGTGTAAGTTTCATAATTTTTCGAGAAGCGGGCCCGGGGCTCGGGTTTTGCTAGTTTCAAGATTTTTGATATATTTCGATTTCGTTCGATTGGGCATCGTTCCCTTGGCATGTTGTGATGTATTCGCTCTGATTTTGGTTAGATTCAACGCGCGTGGAGGCCGGTTCGAGGGGCAAAGGCATCGCGGGCTAGAGATTTCGCCGGTTCGAGGTGAGTAATACTTGTAAATGATATCCTGAGGGTTTGAAACCCCGGATTTGCACATCATAGTGTTGTATTGAGGTGACTCGCACGCCGGATATGAGCGTGGGGTAGAGCACCGTTGGGGATTGTGACTTGGTCCGTCCCGGTTGTTGATATTACTACTTATTTGACTGAAACTTACTTGATGCTATCATGATTCGGGCTGATTGCCATGTGTTGGGCTTCGTGCCGATTATTTGAATCCTTCGGTGGTTGGTATCACTGTTTTTGCATTACTTTGCATATCATTTGATCTCGGTCCATGGTTTTAATACGGTTTTGAAAACTCAGCCATTTTTTTAAGATTTGAAAACTTAAACAATATTTTATTGATGTTTTGAGTTGGGAACCATTATTTTAATATTGCCCAAGTGGCTTATGTGCATTTCTGGACTGAGCATGGATCGGGCTGCGTGCCGCAACAATGATTTGAAACAGTTGTAACAATGACACTGTATGATGTGACTTGAAACAGTGGTAACAATGACGCTATATGATGTGACTTGAAATAGTGGTAACAATGACACTGTATAATGTGACTTGAAACAGTGGTAACAATGACACTGTATGATGTAAATTGGTCAGGTAACAATGACTGACCAGGAGTTAATTGATGCCACGAGATGGCTTGATATTGCGCTTGGGCTATAGGAGCCCCTCCGGAGTCTGTACACACCCCCAGTGAGCGCCGTCGACGTAAAATATATGGATGGCTTGGGTTGCACGCCGCAGTGGGTACCTGAGTGTACCGGTCATGTGCATTGCATTGCATTCATACATTGGTTCCTGTTTGTACTACGTGTCATGACATTCAGCACTCTCATATCATGGGCATCTACGCTACATCTTGTATTGATTACCAGATACCCTGGTGTTATTTGTTAATGGAGTGTTGTGCCCGAGGGGCTGACTTATGTGCGGACTTGCACTATCTGATTACGCATTTATTTGCTTGACTGTTTGGAAAGGATATTTTCAAAAGAGGTTTTTAACTGAGCCAGATATTTCTAAAGGATTTTTCACGGTTTTACTTTGTTGTACTGTCCTATATAGCATGATGGAGTGCTCCTACGTGTTTTTTGCCGCTCAGTTATTATTTACTCTTATTGCTCACTGAGTTGGAGTACTCACTTTACTCCCTGCACCTCGCGTGCAGTTGCAGGTATTGTTCACCAGGTAGCGGGTTATTAGCGGATTGAAGGTACTACTATTGTAGCTGAGCAAGGTGACCGCCAGCGTCCGCGGCACCGGACTTCGTCCTTTGATTCCAGATTTTATTTTGTATATTATTATTGGCCCTGTAGTTGTGTCCAGTTTTCTTTAGATGCTCGTGACTTGTGACACCCCGGTCGGGTTGTGTTGGGTTGTAAATACCGGTTATTATTGCCGTTAAGTTGTAATTAACTATTCATTTATGTTTAATAATTGTTAAAGAGACGATTTGGGTTAGTTGGCTGGCCTTGTCTTCACGAGAAACGCCATAACGACCGGGTTTGGAAATTGGGTCGTGATAGATTATTTATTTATCAGAGTCGCCACTTGGGATAGTTTATTTGGTGTTCCAAGTCACCGGTTTATTTTCAATCCCAAATCGAGGAAATTTCGACTTTCCTTGAGAAGTCTGCGAACCAGAAAATCTGAATAAGGAATTCTGTTAACCCGAGGGAAGGTGTTAGGCACCCCCGGATTCCGTGGTTCTAGCACGGTCGCTTAAACTATCATAATTGGCGCATTGTCTGATTTTAATACATGTTTTAACCTATGGTGCAATTTTAAACTTTAACCGCTTTATTTTATTATTTTTTAAGGAAAATTGCAACGTTATTTAAAATACGTCTCGAACCACGTCACATAAATGCACCCGCGGTTCTCGACATATTTCATCTAACATTGTTGAGATTTGGATTTGGGTCACATAAATGCGCACCCGAGTTTAGGAAGGTAAATTATTAAAATAACGCGCCTAAAGCAACTACGCGTTTGTAACGTTGCGAGGGCCATGAAAATTCGCTAAATGGCACGCCTCGATTTCTAAGGATAAGCAAGATCAATTGAATGAGGGCCATGATTAATTTTACTATCTAATACGGCGCACCTCAAATGATTAAAGGAGTCTAGTTAACTAACTACATGCCTAAAGTGATTTGAATTCCATCTAGGCAGGCGAACAGCTCAGTCTTTAAGAATCAATAAAAATGGAATAACATTTGGTTACATAGAACCCAAGCAAAAATAGGCACAAATCACATTATGTTATTTTGCACCTTGGGAAACAAAGGGCAAAGACTTAATTGAAGCCTATAGCGCGTCTTGGACTCGAGGAAAATACTGGGCCAACGTTAAAAGCCCAATTGCCTCTTTACAGCTAGCTCTAACATGAGATTACTACCAAACCAGGTAACCTTGAACGATATCGCCAAAACTAAAGGACACTGAAGACAACATGTTTTTCGAATGAGTCTTTTATCTACAGTATCTTAAACACACCCAAATTGAATGCAGGAACAACAAATTCCATCAGCTAATCTAGACATTAACTAAGGAGACAAAGAACTGAAGCTAAAAAAACATGCAAAAGAAAAATAGAACTAGGCTTGTACAGAAAGAAACAGAAAACATGCTGTGAACTTTAGTTTTCCATTCAATCATCAAATCAGGCCATCACATAAGGAAAAATTCAGAGGATCATGTACCCGGATATTGAAAGAGCAAAAATGGAAAATCAGTAAAGAGTCAGCAGCAGAAACATTCCAGCACCCAGCAACGAAACAGTATTTCCAAATCAAATTCAAACCCAGCTTTAAACAACCAGATTCAGTCCATTTTCAATCCGGAAAGTAAAACCTTTGTTTTCTGATGATTTGAACTAAGATAATAACATCAGAAGAACCAACAACTAAGCAGAATTTTCACTAGATTTTATGAAATTGCCCTGAATTCAAAGCTGTTCCAAAATTTCTTCAAGAGAGGTTGCCGTTCAGTGTTTCCGGTTTTTTTTATCTCTCGAGCTCTGCCTTGAAATGCAAGATAGAGATGCCTTTATAGGCAAGGAAGTAGGACAGCAGAAATAGTTAAAATTTTTCCCTTTGGACCTTTCCCATTTTTATTTTTTGCTACTTGGTCCCTAAATTTCTGACTTGTTGGCCAAGTAAGGCTATTTTCAGCTTCTAAGAAGCTTCCTAAGGTGGTTATTCAGATGTTCCCTAAGTAAGCTACCCAATTTACCCTTTGGAGCCCCTGAAAATTACCTCTGGGGCCAGGCAGCAAAATGGATCAAACTGACCCAATTTAGTAAGTCACGACCGTGGGCCTACCAAAACAAAACTAATTCGAATCACTTCAGTATTGGGTCTTTCTTAATTTATCATTGAAAACCAAAAGAACTCTTGAGTATTCCACTCGCAAAGTTCAAAAACCTTGAACATTTCAGGCTCCAAAAAAAAAATCTAGCCCAAACTTAATTACCAAGACACAATTAACAATTAACAAAGCTTACAACTCAAATGCAAATACCAACGGTGTGAAAAAAATGGAAGAAAAATAGGCAATAAACTCAGAAAACTATCAGAAGAAGTAGAATAAGATGAGAAGAGAACCAAAACAGAAATTAAAGATAAAGAATAGAAAGAGATACCTAAACAAACTCGGACCAGTAAAGAATGGTGACGAGTCTTCGAATCTTCCCAATTTCCGACCAAATCTGATGTTAATCGTGTGTTCTTATAAAGAACACACGAACAAAACCAAATTAGACCTGAAATTTGCACAGAATCTCGATTTGGAATTTTCAGGGATTTTAGGGTCAAGCTCTGACTCAATATTCGGGAAGCTCCGGGGTAATTCGAGGGAAAAGAGTGACAGATTTGGAAAGAGGGGAGTGAGGAGGTCATATGGTGTAAATTTGGTGGTGGATTCGGAAGTGGCGCCGCCACCGGAGAAACTGTGGCGCTGCTAGGGTTTCCACCTTCGATTGGATATTCGACGAGCTCAGGCCGAATTTAAGGGAAAGTGAACGGGGATTTGGAATGACGGGGGTGAGGAGATAACCTGGTGCAAATTTGGGCACGATTGGCCGCCGGCCGCTGCCGTGGGCGATTTCCGGCAGGCGGCGGACGGTGGCCCAAGGCGGCATTACGTCTGATTGTTTGAAGGGTTGTGAGAGATGGTTTGGGGGTAGGGGGAGCGTTTGGACACTTAAATATTTAAGAGACCCTGAGTTCTGGATCGTTGGATCAACTAATTTCAACGGCTGAGATTAAAACTTAATTAAACGGGGTCGTTTTGATGAAAAGTGGGGGCTGGACCGGTTCAGGGGTTTTGGGGAGTTTGGACGGGTTCTGAGAGGGGAATGACTTGGGCCTGGGGGTTTTAATTGAATTTGGCCCAAATTGACTTTACACTCTTTGTTACTCTTTTTTTTTTCAATTTTTCTAATTTCTTTTAATTAAAAAAAACCTAAATTAATTCCTAATCCAAATTATCTAATAAAATTAACTACTACAAATAATATTTACTACTATTAATTAAAACCAAAATTCAAGACTAAAATTAAAAGCAAAAGCAAACTATTTTTTGTGATTTTTCCAATTCTTATAAAATAACTATTTTACTACTTAATTCAAAGAAATGCAAAGTTAAATCCTAAATGCAAAATGCAACATATTTTTGTATTTTTTATGAATTAAATAAATTATACATGGGCACAAAAAATGCAAACAAACACGAAAATTATGCAATAATTCCTAAAAACCAAATAATTAAAAGAAAAATCCTAATTTTGGGAATTCTGTAGGAGTAATTCATGCGAGACAGAAATCACGTGCTCACACAAAGCATTATCTAATACAGCCACTTATGGGCATAATTCGGGTACAAGACCTTTAGGCCGTTCTATTTTTTTGAAGTTAGTTCATAACGATTGGGTCAAGGCTTATTTCATAATTGTTTCTCATTTTCTCATTCGATTCATTTCCATACATCTTTACAATTTATCAAGAAGTAGACATATTCAATCAAGGCATTTAGTGCATATAAGAGCAACTAGGAGCATTAAACAGATCGATTTCTTCTCACCCAATTAGTATACTAACCTTCATTTAAAATGTGACTCAAGGCTATACCATTTTGGTAGACAAACCACTCAAACTTACAAAAACAATATGGAATTCACTTCCGAGAGAGAAAGTATAGCCTACATACCTCGATTGAGCTTTACTTAAGTCCTACTATACTCCGAGACTCTTAGCAACATCAATCTCTTTTAGGAAGAAGACCTAGGTGCCTTTCTTGACAAATCTTCAAGGTTTAAGCAAGTTCTTAGGGGAAATGTTAATGAAGAACCCCCTTCTCCCTCTATGATCCTCTCTCTCTCTCTCTCTAAATGCATCAGAAATAGGCCTAAAATGAAGGGTAGTGTATAATATATTGACATGGGGTCGGGTGAGAAAATTAGAAATTTGGAGCCCCAGAACAGATCTGCGATCGCATATGCGATCGCATAATGGACATGCGGCCCGCAAAAGGGACCGCGAAATGTCTCCCAAAACATAAACAAACTGCCCGGGCATGCGATAAGAATGCGGTCCGCATATATGATCTGTTGTCGCATAATGCACCGCACAACTGCCCCTCGCAAAATTTCGAGGAGATTATGCGATGACTATGTCGCGCCCCTTTTTTCTCGCGAAATCGGGTTTATGACATTTGGAGGGACAACTCGTTCCTTTTGGAAATTGGGTTTGCATTTGAAGAGTCGCCACTTAATGATTAAGGTGCATTAGGACACCAATAGAGATTCAACTCTAAGCTTGTTTGATTAACCAGAGATTGGGTAAGGGGTTGAAATTATCCTAAGGGGAAGGTGTTAGGCACCCCTCAGGATCCACTAGTGCGGTTCCTGGCCAGACAGTCATTGTTAATTTGGGGTACAATTGATATGTAGCAGATAAGACTCAAGTAAGAAGGGATTTCAATACATAATGGTTTGTAAGTAAAAAAAATTTGAAAGAACAATCAAAGAGCTGATTTTTTAAATAAGGAGTTACAATGCCGAAAAAAGAATAAAGAATAAAGGAAGGGGGGGTGGGGGGTCCTAGGTTTATTAAAAATATGAATCACCCCACACAATGTCCGGTAATCACTCCTCAATGAGGGGCTACACGTGACATTATCGCGTGGTCATCATATCCATATCTACCCTTCCCACCCTGTTAAGGTATTAAAGCGCGGATTGGTCTCGATTACTTATTGCATGCTATTACCCGTCCCATTCCTATCTGTCCCGGAGGCATTTAGGACTACTAATACTAAAAGGGAGGGGTATTAGGCTTATTTGAAGTTTTAAAGGTAAAAATTCTAAGGCGACATACAAAACATATAAAGATTGCACATTAAAGGGGGAAACACATAAGCATATAAGGCTCAAGTATACCTCCTCAAACAAAAGCACATAAATAGCATGACTTGCACATACTTTTTAGGTCTGATTTAAAGCACACAAAGACGAGGGAAGTTAATTATTGAGGCAGCTTAGTTTATTATATAACTCAGATAAGAAGTCCGAATCAGGCCTGCCTGATGGTTGTAGCAATTAACAAAGCGGATTTAGTTTTACAATTATTATCCTAGGGCTTGCCTGAGTGCTTAGACGGAGTCCTATAGGCATGATGTCTTTTCAATTCAGAAGGTGATGAGACAGTAAAAACTCGAAATAAATTGTTTGAAATCCTATAGGCATGCTTGCTAAACCTTGTTAAGTAAGGGGATTAGATTATTAGAAGAGGTTCAGAAGGGACAAAATTAAATTTGACTAGTTACAGGTTCTGCAGGTGATAGTGTCTACTATTACAGATTATCAATCCCTATGAACAGGATATCTAATATTGAATGGGAATGAAACGAGTTAGATTTTATTTAAGAATCCATGCAGGCATGATTTCTATATGTTACTAATTTCAAAATTACGAATGTGATACTTATTGATAGCCATTTAGAACCTAAAGCATGATATCTAAGTGGCGTGCAGAATTCGAATACGACCTATAGGCAGGTTATCTAGGTGTGAAACTAAACAAGCAGGATTTAGTATAAGTCCTAGAGACATGATTTCTAATGCAGTTTGAAAGTGCAGAATTAAAAGAAGTCCTATAGACATATTTTCTAATGCAGTTTGAAAGTGCATAATTAAAAGAAGTCGTATAGACATATTTTCTAATGCAGTTTGAAAGTTTAGAATTAAAAGAAGTCCTATAGACATATTTTTCTACCCTTGCATGCATAATTACCCAACCCTTTTCACTAGCCAGCCCCAAATGTTCATTACAAATTATTACAAACCAGGAATAATAAATTACTTCAGAAAAAGTACAAAGAAAAATTACAACCAGAGGAAGCCTGATTTTTGACTTCCTCTCTGAGTTATGAGATAAACCAACTCAAAGACCACTAATCCAAAGCCTTTCTCAGACTTGAGTGTGTCAGAGTTCCCTAAGGGCCTCAATAGGACCCCGGGCAGCGCTCACACCCAAGTTTCATAACCAGAATAGGTACAAGTGCAGTGTGGAAGTGCCATCCCTCATGTGTCCAAGTTCAGAGGGAGCTCATGGGTCCCAAGGCCAGGCTCACACGAGGGGGGCAGAACTTAAGTCTAAGAAGATAGTGCAAGTGCAGAAACAGAGTTCTAAGAGCTGAAGGAATAAAGGAGAAGGGTAAAGGGTGGTAGGGAAACAGTTACAGAGTTGATAACTTCATACAAAAGGGGTTCATGGGTTGGGAATTGCAAAGAGCCTATGTACTTAGGCAAGGGTCAGCTTTGGGCATGCTCAACAATAGAAGATGCTGGCATGCCTATAAGCCCACCAGAACGTACAACACTAGAGAAAACATAGAGGTTATGATCCCAGGGGGATCAAGTTTGAGTCATGGACAGCAATGTTCAATACTGCCATGCCCCATACCAAACATAGATACCAAACACATTGGGGATAGGGATTTAAGGTTCACAAAACATTAATTCAGAACAGGAGAAAAGAAATTACAGCATGCTACATAAAGGTACTGAAATAGATACAAGCAGTAGGAAGACAAGAATGCAAGAACATTAAGTAACCATGTTGTTGTTGATGTTGTAAGCTTAATTAGAACATACCAGTTTAAAGAAGCAAAATGCAGTAAAGAAAGGTAGCAGGACTTGAAATATAGCTTTGGCTTTCAGCCAGCTAAATTGGCCACAGTACAAGTATTAAAGCAAGAGAGAGCGTTTGAGTGTAAGTGTGAGTTCAAAATTAAGAGTATTCGTGTGTTTGTGTTAATGAGAGAGCAAGGTACTTATAGTTTGAAAACAGGTAGAAAATAAGGCAAGAATCATAGTTTAGCAGTAATTATGGAACTATGTGCTAATTAAAATCAAATCAGTATAAGTACTTCCTTTAATTAAGGAGTTAAATTTAAACGGTAACATGCAAATACTAAATAAGGAAAGAAATCACATAAGGCTGAATATAACAAATAAGAAAATATCTTCAGCATAATACAAGTACACAATATGTTACAGAGACTAGGTTCATGAGATTCTAATCAAGGAAATGTCGTTAAGAATCAAATACCAATGTAAACAAGGTAAGGGAATTAATCAAATTGAGTAGAAAAGTAGGGATCGAAGGTTCAAAGGAAAGTGTCCAAATTAGACCAAGAAACAGGGAAAACAGTAAGGTGAAACAAGGAAAGAATCAATTACTTAACACGAGTGCAATCAGAATTTCACAAGGGATGGTTTGAAATCAGTCCGAAATTGAAGGTCATTTAAGAGGGGAATTCAGCATATAAATAGAGTGCATAAACATTAGGCATGCGAGGCCAAACTATGGCAAAGAGAAGCAGCATGCAATAACAATCACATAGTCAGTAGACAGTGAACTATCGAAACATGGTAGTCACATAGGTCAACTTCATTAACTTAGTAATAGAGAAAAGAGAGAGTATCAGAAGCATGCAAAGGGTCAAGTAAAAAGGCCCTTCTGAAAAAGTATAGTCGAGTTTCAATGATAGCAGGAAGTCAAAATCACATAAAGAAACAAATGCTGAAACAAAAAGATTTCAAATCCAGTCAAGCAACTTCAAATAGATGAGTTGCACAAGCAGCTTCAGAAGCTCGAATAGGCCCCAAAGAAATTAGGGTTTTTGAAACCAATCGAACTCAAAGATGACGAACAAGTAAATCACACAACAAATAGTCTCAGAAACTCGAATGAACCCAAACTTAGGGTTTTCAACACCAATCGAGTCTAGGGATGAAAAACAAATAAATCAAACAAATATTAACAAAAAAAAATAGATTCAGAAACCTCAAAAGAAATTAAGGCTTTTAACATGCAAACTCCAGTAGAAGAACGACATAAGGAAACACAGCAGAACATGTCAAAAATCAGAGAAAGCTTCGAAATAACTTAGCAAAAACCCTAATCGGAAAAGATAAGGGGTTTTGAAGGTAGAGTTTTAGAAGAAACTTTGAGAAAAACGTTTAGAAGTTTAGAGAAAACACAGATCTAAAACAGATCTAAAAGAAATCGGAAGAACCTTAAAGGTTAGGGTTTCAGAAGAACCCCAAGTGGTGAGAAAGGCTTTGAAAACCATCGATCTAAGCAGGAGAGTCAAGAGTCAGACTCGAATAGCCATGGCTGGCCGGAGAAAGGTCAGAGACGACCGGAGAACAGTCATAAACTGAAAACGACCAAGGTATGGGCCAAACTTTTCCAGGATCTAGCCTTGAAACCATGATAACCGGGCATGTAGAAGCCATAGGAGGTGGATACAGGCCTCCGATGACCTTGGAAGCCATTGATTTGGGAGATTTTAGGGTTGTAGTTGAGGGCGGCGGCTAGGGTTTGAGAGGGGTTTGAGAGAGGATTGAGAGGGATTCAGAGGCGGCGGAGTGTATGAAATGGGGTTAGGGTTAGGGGTTGTTTGAATTAAAAAAGGTAAGGATTGTTGTTGGCCGTTGATCTGAATGATCAACGGCCTGGTTTAAAGCGGGCGAGTGGGTGGGTTATGAAGACGGGCTTGGGTCGGATTAAACGGGGATTGGGTCAAGGTAATTGGGCCTCAGATTGGGTTTAGTTGGGGTGCCAAATCAGGCTAAAATTGAAATAAAAATGGGCTAACATTTAAATAGCCACTTTTCCCTATTTGATTTATAAAAATAGTAAAATAATTTCTGAAAATAAATTAAAGGTACTAAAATGACTAATAGTACATAATTATCAAATTAAAAATACTGGACTTAACTTTTATAGATATAAACGTAATTAAATCTAAAAGAGGCTAATATTGCAATTATATGCAATTTAGCTTTAAAAAATACTAAATAAATTTATAAAAATATGTAAAAATTATCTTAGCTATATTTTAGCATAAATATAAGAATCCAATAAATGAGTTACCAAAATGATAATTTTGGGAATAATTATTGGATTTTTCTAGATAAAATAGGGCAATAAATTGATTAAAAGAATCTTTAAAAATTAAGAAAAAATAGTAAAACATATGGACATACTTATATATGCATGCACATGCTATTTTGAAAGTATTTTGCATATTAAAAATATATAGGAAAAAATTGGGTATCAACAACATTCATAAGCTATATATACTTCGTGATAAAGAAAATCTCATAAGTGAAAATCATCAACATTTGACTTAATAGCCTAAAATTATTTATAACTTTTTATACTCAATACATAAAGTGCAAATGCTGCCATTCTGAATATAAATATATAATCCAGAGTATGTATAGAGCTTCGAATTGACTAAATAATTATATAAAAGAGACTAGTATAAAGATACCCACTGGAATAAATAAACGGGTTCATCCTAAATTTCTAGTAGAGTCAAATCCCAAATTCTTATTTAAATGTTCGATCTCACTTATAAATGGAAAGCATGGATGTTATCAAGCAAGATTAAGTACATCCGCATCGTACTCAAAAAGTATTATTGACTCCCTAAATTAATACGGTGATAACACTTTAGAATATATCATGCAATTGATGTGCAATTCAAACCAAAGTAAGGCATTTCATAAATCTTGCAAACATTAAAGGCTTGAAACATTTTTTGAAAATTAAACATATGGTCTTCGCCTTTTTTTCATAATATAACATGTATCATAACTTTAACTGGTGAGCACTTATAGAGATTGATATAAATTCAATTCACTATGTGTACAGTATGAAGTCTAATATGGGTACAAAGTAAATCGGATGAGTCATTTTACGATCATCCCGTATGAATCAGCATGGTCAAAAAATCTTAGTATCCACCCCCTTTAATACACAGGTTATCACCCTCATAATATAATTTGTTTCGAGCCAAACCAATAGTCACGACCATCTTTGCACGACACATATAGTTTTTAAGCATCGGAACCTACCTTCTTAGTTACCTAAGGATACTCCCAAAATATAATAATTTATAAATTTTCACATAACTTAATATAAAATGTCAAGAATTTCTTTTTCTAGTACATAAACATTGTATAAGTTACCAGAGTTGCACTCTAATATTTTGAAGGTCACATAAGCTCAGTGGATCTTGTTAAGCAAGGGATTGACTAAACCCAATTCCAGAGATAGAATGAGTGACCTCTCACTAAAACAACATTCAGGTACTCAAAATCATATTCCTCCCAAACCCCCTGATAAATTCAATCCTCAAACACCTAATACATTATCCTACAAGGATACACTGATTCAAGATGAATTCTTCATCAACAACACTACTCAATCAGTGGAAGAAATCTCAACACTTCCAATGGACATCCAGTCATCAGAATTGGATGATCATAATTCAGGGGTTTTGTCCCACAAATTAAAGCAAATAATACTATCTAAGGAGGACAGAAAACGTATGTACAACCCTTGGAATTCTCCATCATCATAAAACTCATGGGTAAACGATTGGTGCATCACTACTTGAAAAGAAACTTCAAGACCTGCGGAAGATAAATGAAAATTTTCCACTTATTGATCTTAGAGAAGATTACTACACAGTCAAGTTGGCCAAGGAGGAAAGTATGACTAAGATACTACATAATGGACCTTGGTTTATCAATGGTTTTTTCCTCTCAGTTCAAAAATGGGTGCCCAATTTTGTAGCTAAAGAAGCACATCAAGGCTATACAGCAGCATGGGTACGATTACCACAACTCCCCACAAAATTTTACGATGGCATTATTCTTACAAGAATTGGCAACTGCATTGGCAAACTACTCAAAGTGGATGCATGCACATCAGCCACATTAAGAGGAAGATATGCTAGACTTTGTGTGGAGTTACCATTGGAGCAACCAGTGCAAAATTATTTACTGATTGGTCACCATAAACAAACTATCCTATATGAAGGAAATGATATACTATGCAAAGCATGCGGCAGATTGGGACACACAAGTCAGGGGTGCTCATACTCCCTTCCACCAATCAAACAAAAGGCAGATCAACCAATGTTGGAGTCACCACAGTCCAGGAATGACAATGCACTGGAATGGCTGGCAGTCTCCTCCCCTAAAAAAGGCAAATCTAAGGCAACCAATCAGTTCAAAGATAAGGCTAGTGCACCCATAGTGTCACGACCCTAGTTCACCAACCGTGAACATGTCATGACGGCACCTGGTCCCCATGACCAGGTAAGCCTAACATTTGCGGAAATATATTAATTGCGGAAAAATAGAGAAAATCAAATCAAATATCTAAAAGAAACTGTACTGAATGCCGCTTGGCAAGTACAACTCAATATCACAAGTCTAAAACAATTCCCAAAACCCGGAAACTCACGGGCAACACAAGCTACAGAAGTGTATAGTAAAGGTTCCAAACTCCAGAATTTCTAACAACCGAAAGAAGGAAAAACTAAGTACTAAAGATAGAATAAGAGGGAGACTCGTCGGTCTGCGGACGCAGCAGATCTACCTCGAAGTCTCCGTAGTCCTCCTGCCTCACTGATAGGGCACCTGAGTAGAGGTACCTGGATGATCTGCACATGAAAAACATGCGCAAGAAGGGCATGAGTACACCACAGCGGTACTCAGTAAGTGTCAAGCCTAACCTCGGTTGGGTAGTGACGAGGAAGGTCAGGGCCATACTAAGACAAAATATAGTAATAACAATAATTAACAGTATGATAATCTGATAGAAATAATAAATACAGCAGTGATATAAGACAGATTAAGCAAGGCAATAACAAATACACAAGAACGGAACAACCACAGAATAAGTACAGCTCAACACCAATGTTAACAATGAGGATCTCCCAGGATACCGTCCTGTAGTCCTTTTCTCAACTGTCCAGTGGATCTCCCGGGATACCGTCCCGTAGTCCATCATATGTGTATATCCGAAGGATCTCCCGGGATACCGTCCCATAGTCCAACTATCAATGTGCAGGAGGATCTATCGGGAATCTAACCCGCAGTCCCAAAGTAAAAGTGCAGGGGGGATCTACCGGGACTCGAACCCGTAGTCCCAAAGTAAACAAACGAAGGGAGGGG